>NW_027309236.1:0-45208 GCF_047496885.1 Scyliorhinus torazame | reverse complement strand
CCCCCACCCACCCTACCCACCCCACCCCCCACCCACCCACCCCACCCACCCTCCCCCCCTCCCTCCCCCCCCCTCCCCCCACCCCTCCCACCCCCTCCCCCCCACGCCCCACCCCCTCCCCACCCCTCCCCACCCCACCCCCCCCTCCCACCCCCCCCCCCTCACTCCCCCACCCCCCTCCCTCCCCACCCACCCCCCTCCCACCCTCCCACCCTCCCTCCCTCCCTCCACCCACCCTCCCACCCTCCCTCCCACCCTCCCACCCTCCCTCCCACCCTCCCTCCCACCCTCCTCCCCCCTCCCCCCTCCCCTCCACCCTCCCACCCACCCCCCATCCCCTCCCTCCCTCCCCCCCTCCCTCCCTCCCTCCCACCCCCCCTCCCTCCCTCCCACCCCCCTCCCTCCCCCCTCCCTCCCTCCCTCCCTCCCTCCCACCCTCCCTCCCTCCCTCCCCTCCCTCCCTCCCTCCCCCCTCCCCCCTCCCTCCCTCCCTCCCCACCCTCCTCCCTCCCTCCCTCCCCTCCCCCTCTCCCTCCCCCCTCCCTCCCTCCCCCCTCCCTCCCTCCTCCCTCCCTCCCCCCTCCCTCCCCCCCTCCCTCCCTCCCTCCCACCCCCCCCTCCCCCTCCCTCCCCCCCTCCCTCCCTCCCTCCCCCCCTCCCTCCCCTCCCTCCCCCCCTCCCTCCCCCCCCCCCCCCCCTCCCTCCCCCCCTCCCTCCCCACCTCCCTCCCCCCTCCCTCCCTCCCCCCTCCCTCCCCCCTCCCTCCCTCCCTCCTCCCTCCCTCCCCCCTCCCTCCCTCCCTCCTCCCTCCCTCCCCCCCTCCCCCTCCCTCCCTCCCTCCCCCTCCCTCCCCCCTCCCTCCCTCCCTCCCCCCCCTCCCTCCCCCCCTCCCTCCCACCCCCTCCCTCCCCCCCCTCCCCCCCCCCTCCCTCCTCCCCCCCCTCCCCCCTCCCTCCTCCCCTCCCCCCTCCCTCCCCTCCCTCCCTCCCCTCCCTCCCTCCCCCACTCCCTCCTCCCCCCCTCCCTCCCTCCCTCCTCCCCCCCCTCCCTCCCTCCCTCCCCCCCTCCCTCCCTCCCTCCCCCCCTCCCTCCCTCCCCCCCCTCCCTCCTCCCTCCCCCCCCTCCCTCCCTCCCTCCCCCCCCTCCCTCCCTCCCTCCCTCCCCCCCCTCCCTCCCTTCCCCCCCTCCCTCCCTTCCCCCCCTCCCTCCCTTCCCCCCCTCCCTCCCTTCCCCCCCTCCCTGCCTTCCCCCCCTCCCTCCCTTCCCCCCTCCCTCCCTTCCCCCCTCCCTCCCTCCCTCCCCCCCTCCCTCCCTCCCCCCTCCCCCCTCCCCCCCTCCCTCCCTCCCTCCCCCCCTCCCCCCCTCCCTCCCCCCCCTCCCCCACCTCCCTCCCTCCCCCCCCTCCCCCCCCTCCCTCCCTCCCCCCCTCCCCCCCTCCCTCCCTCCCCCCTCCCCCCCCTCCCTCCCTCCCCCCCTCCCTCCCTCCCTCCCTCCCCCCCCTCCCTCCCTCCCTCCCCCCCTCCCTCCCTCCCTCCCTCCCTCCCTCCCCCCCTCCCTCCCTCCCCCCCTCCCTCCCTCCCCCCCTCCCTCCCTCCCCCCCCCCCCTCCCTCCCTCCCCCCCTCCCTCCCCCCCTCCCTCCCTCCCCCCCCTCCCTCCCCCCCCTCCCTCCCCCCCTCCCTCCCTCCCCCCCCTCCCTCCCTCCCCCCCCCCCCCCCCCTCCTCCCCCCCCCCTCCCTCCCTCCCCCCCTCCCTCCCTCCCCCCCTCCCTCCCTCCCCCCCTCCCTCCTCCCCCCCTCCCTCCCCCCTCCCTCCCCCCCTCCTCCCTCCCCCCCTCCTCCCTCCCCCCCCTCCCTCTCCCCCCTCCCTCCCTCCCCCCCCTCCCCCCCCCTCCCTCCCTCCCCCCTCCCTCCCTCCCCCCCCCTCCCTCCCCCCCCCCTCTCCCCCCCCTCCCCCCCTCCCTCCCCTCCCCCCTCCCTCCCTCCCTCCCTCCCCCCTCCCTCCCTCCCTCCCTCCCCCCTCCCTCCCTCCCTCCCCCCTCCCTCCCTCCCTCCCCCTCCCTCCCTCCCTCCCCCCTCCCTACCCTCCCCCTCCCTCCCTCCCTACCCTCCCCCCTCCCTCCCTCCCCCCCTCCCCCCTCCCTCCCCCCCTCCCCTCCCCCTCCCTCCCCCCCTCCCCCCTCCCCTCCCCTCCCCCCCCCTCCCCTCCCCCCCCCCCTATCTCCCCCCTCCCTCCCTCCCTCCCCCCCCTCCCTCCCTCCCCTCCCTCCCTCCCTCCCCCTCTCCCTCCCCCGCCTCCCTCCCCCCTCCCTCCCTCCCCCCTCCCCCTCCCTCCCTCCCCCCTCCCTCCCTCCCCCCTCCCTCCCTCCCCCCTCCCTCCCTCACTCCCCCCTCCCTCCCTCCATCCCTCCCCCCTCCCTCCCTCCCCCCCCCCTCCCTCCCTCCCTCCCTCCCCCCCCTCCCCCCTCCCCCCCTCCCTCCCCCCCTCCCTCCCCACCTCCCTCCCCCTCCCTCCCTCCCCCCTCCCTCCCCCTCCCTCCCCCTCCCTCCCTCCCTCCTCCCTCCCTCCCCCCCTCCCTCCCTCCCTCCTCCCTCCCTCCCCCTCCTCCCTCCCTCCCTCCTCCCTCCCTCCCTCCTCCCTCCCTCCCCCCCTCCCTCCCTCCCTCCCCCACCCTCCCTCCCCCCCTCCCTCCCACCCCTCCCTCCCTCCCCCCCTCCCTCCCCCCCTCCCTCCCTCCCTCCCCCCTCCCTCCCTCCCCTCCCCCCTCCCTCCCTCCCCTCCCCCCTCCCTCCCTCCCCTCCCTCCTCCCTCCCTCCCCTCCCTCCCTCCCCCCTCCCTCCCTCCCTCCCCCCCCTCCCTCCCTCCCTCCCCCCCCTCCCTCCCTCCCTCCCCCCCCTCCCTCCCTCCCCCCCCTCCCTCCCTCCCCCCCCTCCCTCCCTCCCTCCCCCCTCCCTCCCTTCCCCCCCTCCCTCCCTTCCCCCCCTCCCTCCCTTCCCCCCCTCCCTTCCCCCCCTCCCTCCCTCCCTCCCCCCTCCCTCCCTCCCTCCCTCCCCCCCCCTCCCTCCCCCCCCTCCCCCCCTCCCTCCCCCCCTCCCCCCCCCCCTCCCCCCCTCCCCCCTCCCCCCCTCCCTCCCCTCCCTCCCTCCCTCCCCCTCCCTCTCCCCTCCCCCCCTCCCTCCCTCCCTCTCCCCTCCCCCCTCCCTCCCTCCTCCCTCCCTCCCTCCCTCCCTCCCTCCCTCCCTCCCTCCCTCCCTCCCCCTCCCTCCCTCCCTCCCCCTCCCTCCCTCTCCCTCCCTCCCTCCCCCTCCCCATTCACACATTCTAGGCTTATCGAAATCTGCATAAGCGGGTCCGAAAGGCCAGAGCCTCTCCCGCCACCTCGCTCCAGTTCACTAGCCAACTTCTGCCTGCTGGTGAGGTACTTCTCTCTCTCTCTCTCTCTCTTTCCCATCCCCCCCCGGCCAGGGCCAACATCAAATGAATTACAGAAAAGAATCAAAACTCCCTCCCTCTGCAAAGAAATAACTGAAACCCAAACCCATTAACATCCCCATCCTCCATTTTGGGCCACAAACTACTCTGATTCCTACCTTAATCCTTGCCCCCAACTCCCTCAGCAACCCCCCCCCCCCCCTCCCTAAAATATAAACTCCCTCAATACAGAATCATAAATTTCAATCAACTATATCTATATACAAAAAAGAAAAACAATACTACATCCCCAAACAGTCCTTTCCCAGCCATCATCAAAGTCCCATTCAAACCCCCTCTGTTCACTCCAAGACCTGGTGCTTTAATGAAAGCTCCTGCTTCCTCCATCGTCTCAAAGACATGATCCCTGGGATGGTGCGGGTGCACCACAACAAAATGCATACCGCTCTTATACAGCGCTGACTTCGCCCTGTTGAAGGCCACATGCTTCTTAGCCAACTCTGCTGGTATATTTCAATACTGTTGCCTTTCCACCGCAGCCCTTGATTTTCTTTGGCCCAGTTCAGGACCCTCTCCTTCATCCGATAGCTATGAAAGCACACTATCACCGCTTGTGATGGCTCATTCACCCGCGGCTTCATCTGGAATGACCAGTTGGCCCTGTCCAGTCAGTGGGTGGGAACTCGATCCTCTTTCTCTCTTCTCTCCCCCCCCCCCCCCCCCCAACAACTTTGCGAACATCGCAGCAAAGTACTCAGTCAGCTTTGGGCCCTCAACTCCCTCCGGCAACCCCTCGACCTAATCTCCAGGTCCTTGAACGTAGACCTCAGGTCCTTGTTCCTGTCCTTCACCATCAGCAGCTCAGCTTCCAATGAGAGCCATGAGGTCATGTTGCAGCTGTACAAACCTCTGGTGCGGCCGCATTTGGAGCATTGCGTGCAGTTCTGGTCGTCGCATTATAAGAAGGATGTGGAAGCATTGGAAAGGGTGCAAAGGAGATTTACCAGGATGTTGCCTGGTATGGAGGGAAGACCTTATGAGGAAAGGCTGAGGGACTTAAGGCTGTTTTCGTTAGAGAGAAGAAGGTTAATGTTAGACGTTTTAGTTGCTGTGAAATGAAGAGTCTAAGGTTCTTGTTCCTTTTCACCAAACACCATTTATTTCACCTCCACAACCTCTGCACAAAACTCTTAACAACGCACCACCTGACAGAGGCCACCTGAAGCCCCTTTACATATCAGTGTCAATTAATGGATACTTAACATAAATGAGACAACTAATTGCAATGTCTCTTAACCCATTACTTAACAGTCTCCCCCTTCCTTGGAAAAAAAATAATTAGGTGAAAACAAAATTTCAAGAAACTCAAAAACACACACATGATTTATTTTTTGTTTGGACGAGAGAGAAAAAAAAAAGTCACAGAAACAAGCTCCCTTCATTAACAATATCCAAAAGTTTCTGTGAACTCGTAAAACAATCTGACAGTTGATAGCTCCTGTCGACCCATTTAATTTTTGTTATTTCCCCTCTATCCAACATCTGCTTCAAACTTGCGATGTCTATCCATAACCTCTTTTCATTGACACTTTTTATAGAGTGCACATTTCCCCACAGGGATTTATTGTCAATGTGACAGTCAATAGGTATATTACCCAAATCCCCTAATCCCAAAATTTCTGTCAATATCATACTTCTATAAAAAGCCATATCCACCGCCTCTACAAGGCTTAACGTCTCAGCAGCCAAAGTGCTTTTTACCACTCTCCTTATTTTCTTTGTTTCCCACACAAGTGGGCAACATTTACCATTGTTCCCCAAAAGGAAAATTATAAAACCTCCTGCGCTTGAAACCCCATCACATAAATTTGCGTAGGACGCATCACTATAAACTATAAGTTTCAAGTGCTTAAGGTCACCTAAAACCGGGAACTTCAAAACACACTCCTGCATTTTTAGTTTGGCCAACACTTTATTTGCTCTTATTACGTCTTCCACTTTGGGATCATTCATTTTTGCACTCAACTCTAAGACATCAAAACTCACGTCCGGTCTAGTCTGTCTACCTAACCAGTTCAGTTGCCCAATTAAACTTCACAGTTGCTCTTTTTTTAATCTTTGAAACCATTGCGTCTTTTTGTGAAACTCGGCCACGACTAATTGCTATTGGGGTGATGCTTTCCAAATAAGATTGCTGACGTAACATTGCCCCTAACTTAGTCTGTCCAATTTCCAGTCCAATATATTTAAATGCACCGGAAGCCTGACTTCCAACCCTGAATTCTTTCCTCAAACCAGAGATTACAATAGCTTCAAAACACTAGTCCTACCCCACAAAAAATCATCGACATGCATCATAAAAATGCCAGAAAGATTTCCTTTATAGTGCCAGTAAAACATTGCAGGATCTGCTTTCAACTGGTAACAGCCTAACTTTAACAAAACTGACCTTACGGAAAAATACCAGACTCTAGATGCATCATTTAATCCATATACACATTTGTTCAACTTCCAGAGTACCCCTTCTGTGTTAGCTGCTTCTTTAGGAGGACGGAGAAAAATGTCTCTCTGGAGCTGATGCCCCTGCAAAAAGGCAGCTTTTATATCTATAGATTTGCATTCCCATGCCTTTGTGGCTAATAGAGCCAAGAAGATCTTTAAAATAACCTTTCCTGCTGTCGGTGAATCTACCCTTAAATCCTGATCTTCTAAGTTTTCTTCAAATCCCCTTGCCACAAGCCTGGCCTTTGCCTTATAAGTTCCATCCGGAAGAACCTTTTCCGTGCAAATCCATCTGTGGGATAGAGCTCTTTGTCCCCTGTCCGGTACTTCCGTGTATACCCCAAATTCACTCCAACTATGCAATTCTTGCTGTTTAGCTTCTTTAATAACTTTTTCATCTAATTTATTTGAAGCTACCAAAATCTCACGTGCATGTGGGCTTCTACTCCTATTAGTATTCGTAGTCTTACTCATGTTCCGAGATCTTGACAAACTACGTCCCCTCTCCCGCCTGGTATCTCGTTCTGTACTGCTACTGCTTGATCTTTCCCTTCTGCTGTGGGATGTCCTTTCAATAGTTCTCGACCTTTTCCTGCGGACCTGTTCACTATCCAATGTACTATCTAAACTGGCACTGCGTTTCTGTGCCCTCCATTTTTGAACTTCGTTTTCCCAATCCATTGTCTTGACTCCTTCCCCTAAATGCTGTACATTCAACCAATGTTTATACTTTCCAGTGGCCTTCCCTGCTCTACTAATAACAGTTGCATCCTTCCATTGACTAGATCCTTCAGGCAAGTATGGCACTTTTGTACCAACTTCTGGCAGTTGCCCTTTCGGAAAAATGGCCTGTTTTAATTCACCAGAAGTGTTGTGTTCCTCCACAGAAACCCTGTCTATATCAGTTAATTGGTCCTCATAGTTCTGTAACACATGCGTACCAGATGACTCTGGTTCCCCGTCATGTCTGTCTGCTCTGTCTAAATTTGGATATTTGTAATCTGTACCCATTATCCTTGATGAATGGACCCGAACAGTTTGATTACCATGTTACAAAATAATTGTTTTGCCATCTATGCCTATGATCTTCCCTGGGCCTTTCCATTCATTAGAATTATCTCTCTTATAGTATACCATGTCTCCTTGCTGAAAAACGGCATCTGATGGCCGTACGTTATGTCTTAAAGCTCTGCGAATTCTTTCAGAGACTTCTGCTTCCAAAAAAGCTTTTCTACTGCTATGTAATGCATTTAAATGTTCAGCAAAACCAGAGCTAATTGTAGTCCCCTCCCAAGCTAGAGGCTGGTCATCCAAAATGGACGGAATTTTAGGATTTCTAGCAAACACTAATTGATAAGGACTATAGCCCCCAACCATCTGCAATGAATTATTTGCATGTACTGCCCATGCTAAAGCTGAATTTAGCCTGCAATTTGGTCGATCTGCCAAAATTCTCCGAAGCATGTCATCGATGACAGCCTGATTTCTTTCACAGACACCATTACTAAATGGGCTTTCTGCAGCCGTATTCATAACTCTGATATTCATGTTTTCACACATATCCCTAAACTCATCATTAGCAAATTCTCCCCCATTGTCCGTAAGGAATTTTGCCGGTGGACCCATTCCTGTCCTTATCCATTTTTCCATGATTTGATCCAGAATTACTCTTTTCTTTACTTCGTACAATCGTTGATTGACTAAATCTGGTTGCTAAATCTACAAAATGCAAAATAACTATTATTTGCTTTATCCCAGATCTTAAGGTCCATGGCCACAATGTCGTTAAAATCCCTGGCCAACGGTAGGGTTACTATCGGTCGTGCTGGTGTCCTTCTGTACTTCCTACAAACTTCACAGCGGTCACTAACCTGTTCTATCAGTTTAGTATAGTCGTCATCCCTTACCCCTGCATCCTTTAATACATTTTTCAGCCTCCGAGGAGACGGATGTGCAAATTGCCTATGCAGTTTTAATACCACAAGCTTTTTATCAGCTAAAGTCCCATTTTCAACTGCCATTAACACATCCTTAACCACTCTACTTGAAAAATTATTTGTCAGTAATGGAATACAATAGTGTCCCGACTGTGTAAATTGTAAGTCCACCGCCTTTCCAAAAACTGTTGCCTTATCCTGTTCCTTATCCAGTTTCATGTGTGCTTTCTTCATCAATGGTCTGCTCAGAAGCAAAGGTATCTCACTTGATACAACATCCGTGCTAATGAAATGATTCACTCCGGCAATATTGCAAGGGATCACCACTCTTTTCAGCGACTTCAGAGTATTATCATCCCCAAACCTGAAACTTGTGGAACTTTCAAATTCCTTAACCTTGTTACGATTTTCAGCATTCAAAGAGTCCAGGTAGCATTTTAACCAGTCAATTCCACACACAGTAGATGTGCAGCCACTGTCCAATACAGCACAGTTGAAGGATTCTGCAACCAACACCCTCATTACCGGCGTAAAACTGCTTGTCAATAGGACAATGCCTTCTTTCTGGTCACTATCTTTTTCCTCTTCTGACTCTTCCGTGTCATGTGTCGCTTCAAACACTCTATCATAACGAGTTGGACGGTTGAAAGCATAATGGTATTGAGAGTCACATCGAAAACATCGATTTATCATGCCCCGTGCATTTCTGGGGTTCATCTTCCTATTGTAGGTTCTAACTGGGTTTCTGTCTTCATAATTTCCTTGTCTCGGTCTCCGTCTATAGTCTTGAGCCCTGTTCGTAGCCATACGATTTTGCCATCCTATTACTAGTGTATCTTCCATATTCTGCCTTATTGCAGGCTGACCTATTTGGGTCATCAGAGCCATCGAATCGAATGTATCCCCAGAAACTTTTGTAAAGCTTTTGTCATCTGTTCGAATAAGGTATCCTTATCAGTAAACTGAACTCCTGTCAAAACCAGGAGCCTATCCATGTTGCTCACTCTAGCACAGTCAAGTAATTTAAAGGCCAACACAGACTGTGGAAATTCCAGATTGTGTTTCTGCAGCCTTTTATATAGTCTGCCAAATTCCATTATATAGTCTTCCATGGAGATATCCTCCATTTTCCGGAACCTATCAAAATCCGACCATGCTTCATACGCACTTAACACGTCATCTTTCTTATAGATCTTATCCATATAATGTAATAAAGTCTCCAGACCTTCTTCTGAGTCTTAACTCTTCCAATTCCAGCTCAGAAAGCACTTTGTTTCGGATTTTACTGCCATATGGTAGAGAAAGAGCCAATGCCATACCTTGTTTTCTCTTTCCCAAAGCAGTTACTTTAGTCCACATACCTACTGCACTTCTCCATTGGTCGTACGATTTCCTTTCAGAAAATGAGGGAGGATAGTCATATCTTTATCCTGGGTTCAGCCATGTATCTTTTTTTTTTCTTCTCACTCACTCCTTGGTTTGATCAGGGAAAGTTGTATCTTTCAAACCTTCACATTTGCACAGCAACCATCCTCTGCTACCATTGTTAGACGTTTTAGTTGCTGTGAAATGAAGAGTCTAAAGTTCTTGTTCCTTTTCACCAAACACCATTTATTTCACTTCCACAGCCTCTGCACAAAACTCTTAACAACACGCCACCTGACAGAGGCCACCTGAAGCCCCTTTACATATCAGTGTCAATTAATGGATACTTAACATAAATGAGACAACTAATTGCAATGTCTCTTAACCCATTACTTAACAGTTAAGAGGTGACTTAATTGAGGCATACAAGATGATCAGAGGATTAGATAGGGTGGACAGTGAGAGCCTTTTTCCTCGGATGGTGATGGCTAGCACGAGGGGACATAGCTTTAAATTGAGGGGAGATAGATATTGGACAGATGTCAGGAAGGTTCTTTACTCAGAGCAGTAAGGGCGTGGAATGCCCTGCCTGCAACAGGGACTCGCCAACGTTAAGGGGCATTTAAATAGTCATTGGATAAACATATGGATGATATTAGATGGGCTTTAGATTGGTTTCACAGGTCGGCGCAACATTGAGGGCCGAAGGGCCTGTACTGCGCTGTAATGTTCTATGTTCTATCTGGTCACTGTGTTGCAACAGTGTCTCCTTCAGCACCTCACTATGCTCCCGCATTGTCTCAGAGGTCTTTCCCAATACCTCCTTCTATCGGGCCCAACGTGTCCTCCACCAATTATTTGATGGTCTCCATCATCTAACTCCCTTGCCTCTCAAAATGCTTGCCAAATTGTCTTTCAAATTCGACCACCATTACCTCCGCCAGCTTATCCAATGTAATAGGTGCAGCCCCACCTGGCGAGCATGCCTCCGCCATCTTTGTTCCCACCGGACTTTGCACCTTTCCCAACTCCTCTGAAGGGCTACCGCTCCTAACCTTCTTTCCGGTATTCATTTTGCACGTCTTTGACATCTTCCTGTAAAAGGCTATCAAATGAGACGGGTCTGTCCACAAATTACCCCCGGGAACCAGGATGTAGGGGCCAGAAACAAAGGACTCTGGTGGGAGCTACATTGTATGCGACCTCCTTCCACATGCCACCACCGGAGGTCCAGGTGCATAACAAGTTAACTGGTGGACCCAATTCTTGAAGCTTTTACATCAGCAGTTTCCACTCTATTATTATTAGCTGCCATAACCATAGCACTATAGAATCCCTACAGTGCAGAAGGAGGCCATTCGGCCTATCGAGTCTGCATTGACGCTCTGGAAGAGCACCCTACCTAGGTCCATGCCCCCACCCTATCCCAGTAACCCCACCTAACCTTTTGCATATTTCAGGGCAATTTATCATGGCCAATCCACCTAACGTTCGAAGCTCTGGTCATAGTATTTTCCCAATACTTGACAGTCATGAATATACATATTCAGTTGATGAACTTAAATTGTATTGAATACGTACCACACATGCATTTACCTGTACTCTTAACTTCAATTATGAAAATCATTTGTCAAAAGAAAACAAGCCCAATTTCCTTAAGATCTGAATTTCTGATGCCTGGAAATCAACTGATTAGTCAACTTTGTACCCTCTGAAAGCTAATAATGGCTAGATTTCGGTGTAGCTGGGCATCTGCTCTCATCAGCTCAAAACACTGTAGCCATCACTGATGTTGAAATTGTTAGCTGATGATGATCCGGTGAGGAAAGCAGGGCATCTGGAACCTGAATGAATGAACAAGCAACCATGTAGTCACTCAACCAGTCAAATTGTAGGATTGAGAAATAGAGCATACAAGGACAAAGAAAGGAGATTAAATTAGAGTGGGTGAATTCAATGTCAAATCGGGTATAAACTGAGGGAAAGAAAGCTTGTTATTATCGGAGAGAGTGTAAAAAGGGACAGAAAGGAAAAGTTTCAACTTAAAATTTGACATAAGAACGAGGAGCAGGAGTAGGCCATCTGGCCCTTCAAGCCTGCTCCATCGTTCAATGAGATCATGGCCTATCTTTTGTGGACCCGGCTTCACTTTCCCGCCTGAACACCATAACCTTTATTCTTCAAAAAACTATCAATCTTTATCTTGAAAACATTTAATGAAGGAGCCTCAACTGCTTCACTGGGCAGGGAATTCCATAGATTCACAACCCTTTGGATGAAGAAGTTCCTCCTAAGCTCAGTCCTAATTCTACTTCCCCTTATTTTGAGGCTAAGCCCCCTAGTTCTGCTTTCACCCGCCAGTGGAAACAACCTGCCCACATCTATCCTATCTACTCCCTTCATAATTTTATATGTTTCTATAAGATTCCCCCGCATCCTTCTAAATTCCAACGAGTACTAGTCCCAGTCAAAAGCTTTCTGGAAATCCAGATATACCACATTCATTGGCTCCCCGTTGTCTACCGCACTGGTATGTACCACATTCATTGGCTCCCCGTTGTCTACCGCACTGGTAATGTCCTCAAAAAATTCCACTAAATTAGTTAGGCACGACCTGCCCTTTATGAACCCATGCTCCGTCTGTCCAATGGGACAATTTCCATCCAGGTGCCTCGCTCTTTCTTCCTTGATGATAGATTCCAGCATCTTCCCTCCTACCGAAGTTAAGCTAACTGGCCTGACATCTCCAACAACAATTGATACCTGAAGAAATGAGAATCCATCCTTGTAATAGTTATTTTTTTTTAGTGCCAGGGTTGTTAGTTAGTCATTTTTCATAGAATTTATAGTGCAGAAGGAGGCCATTCGGCCCATCGAGTCTGCACCAGCTCTTGGATAGAGCACCCTACCCAAGGTCCACACTTCATCCCTGTCCCCATAACCCAGTAACCCCACCCAACACTAAGGGAAATTTTGGACACTAAGGGCAATTTAGCATAGCCAATCCACCTAACCTGCACATCTTTGGACTGTGGGAGGAAACCGGAGCACCCAGAGGAAACCCACGCGCACACGGGGAGGATGTGCAGACTCCGCACAGACAGTTGACCCAAGCCGGAATCGAACCTGTGACCCTGGAGCTGTGAAGCAATTGTGCTATCCACAATGCTACCGTGCTGCCCGTGTTGATTAGCAGTGAGTAAAAACTATCATGTTGTTAAAAGGATACTTGAAACAACAACTCAGTTTTCTGTAGCAAGTTTAGTTTAAGTCTACCCTGCAAATGCAGCAACTACAGAACATTCAATGCGGCACACATCAAAATGCTATTTTCACAAATCTAACAGTGGTGCAACTTGGACAGTTCCTTTTGGATACCTATGATTAACCATGCATTATTTCCTTGCTAGACGCTACTGTACCATTTACATATAAATAATGACGAGTACTATTAGCCTCTTCGCTATTTTTACTTGCATAATCCCTCGTGCTTTCTCCTAATAAACATGATTTCATGTCTGCTCTAATCACCCTGCCTTTTGATTCCTAGCTCTTGGAATGCTTTCATTATTGTGAGTTATTATCATTCATTTTCTGTCTACTGCAAATATATATAATTTTTATACCTTACAGAATGATTTAGCTATCGAAAAACTTGTTAATGCTTTAGAAAGCAGCTTCAATCTATTTTATATGTGTGCAAAATCATATTTATCCTTTGTGTAAAATATCAAGATAGAACATAGAACATTACAGCGCAGTACAGGCCCTTCGGCCCTCGATGTTGCGGCGACCTGTGAAACCACTCTAAAGCCCATCTACACTATTCCCTTATCGTCCATATGTGTATCCAATGACCATGTGAAGATGAGTGAAGTTTGTGCTGTCAAACTATAGAGTGAACAGAAGCATTTACAGTATTTTGCACATTGATTCTTGAGTTTACAATCAAACTGAAAATTCACACCATATAGAACCTGCCATTTTGTCCCTAATATGAGAAAGATTATACCTGGAATGAGTGAAGTGTTTTAATTGCCTTGTTATCAAAAGCAATTATGTACCTCTACTAGCTATGCAAAACAAGAAAACAACCATAGTTGTAACTTTGCTTTCATGTTTCTCTATCAACCTATTAAAATGTTTGGGAGGACAATCATGGTTGATGAGCACAGAAGCAGAGAGCTCTTCTACTTTACAGTTTGAAAGTTATCAGCAAAGTTAATAGCAACTTGAGCTAATTAATAAGTCTTGAGCTTCAGTCAAAAAATTAATTAGTGAATTCTTCATTTATTTTTTATGTTTAACCTTTCTGTGGAAGGATGTTGGGATGTGGTGTTCTGAATCATTTGATGTGAAGTACAGACAGACTAATGAAAATAAGTAGCAACTGAAATTCTAAGAATAACAGTGGCGTACTTTACTGGGTCTATCAGCAGGCAGCGATTTGAAAAGGTTACTTTCAACAAACATCTGTGTGGATTGGTGGATCTCATACTATTTGCTGAAAGAAGCCTTGACGGAATTGTATTGAGTAAGCGCATATAGATCCAGCTGAATTAATTGTTGAAGTGTGGATCAACAAACGTTTCCTGCCAATTGATTAATATTTTTTAAAGTACCTTTATGTTAAGCCCCTTCTGGAACAAACATGTTTTTTTTCATTCTGTCATTAAAAATAATTGTCAGTGACATACCTATATCCTGCTGCTACAGCATGGCCGTTCAGTTAACTGGGATTGGATTGAATTGGATTTGTTTATTGTCACATGTACCAAGGTACAGTGGAAAGTATTTTTCTGCGAGCAGCTCAACAGATCATTAAGTACATCAAAAGAAAAGGAAATAAAAGAAAATACATAATAGGGCAACACAAGGCACACAATGTAACTGGATAACACCGGCAATGGGTGAAGCATACAGGGGTGTAGTGTTAATGAGGTCAGTCCATAAGAGGGTTGTTTAGGAGTCTGGTAACAGTGGGGAAGAAGCTGTTTTTGAGTCTGAATGAATGATAAGTCAGGATGATGTGTGATGTGAAGGCACGGATCGCGCGTGGGGTACTTGCAGATGGGGGTGTTCCCATGGGTTTGTTACCCTTGCTCTTTGAGATGACAGAGGCTGTGGGTTTGGAAGGTGCTATGGAAAGAGTCTTGGTTAGTTGCTGCAGTGCATGTTTGTGAGAAGTGCACGCTCTTATTTACCCTTACTGCCAGTTCTTGACTTCACAATTTTTATAAAGAACAAACCGACACGGACGCAGGGTTTTAGGCTCAACCACAAACATGTTTATTAACAAAAAAAAACACTCAAATGACAAGAGCTTTAAACTAGAATAATGATGCCACACAACATTCAAAACCATGATTTATTAACTAAAGCCCCCACTGAAAAATCACAGGCAAAACCCTATGTTTCTACCCAAACCTTAATCGGTTAAACCAAACCCCCCCTCAGAATTTCCTTGGTACCCTTAGTCCAATATCCTTCAGACCTGGCTGATACTTACAACTCCCCATGCAGTTGGCCTTTCCAGTGCGAGCTGTTGATCCATGAATCAAGTTGATCCTTCCTGTCTCTTATTGCTGTGTGTAGTGCAAGACCCTAATGTTTTGGCCTTTTTATTACTCAACAATATATTTCCTGGAGACATTCTATTTGGATGGTAGATGCTTCGCATCTCTTCATCCTGGTTCCTGCCTTGGCCCAAACAAACTCACTCATCATGATGTTTTTTCCATGACTGGAACAATCCAGGTGGGATGTCTCTGGCTCCCAAGTTGATATGTAAATGTTAACGTCAATTTCCCCTTGGCTGTTATTGATCTGTGTTTGTATAATGGTTGCTATCTGGGGGCATCAGCTCTGATAGTCTCCCAGTTTCTTTAATTGGATTAACGGAGTCAGGAGATGAGTTATTCGCCAGAAAATTCCCTCCATCCTGCTGTCGTAGCCACAATATTTGTATGGCCGATCTGATTAAGCCTCTTCTCTATAGTAAGCCTCCAGGATGGGAGATGCTCCCATAATGAAAACCAAATGCATGACCGTTGTTGCGTCCATAGTTTGCAGCGGGTAAATTAGCGTCCATAGTTTGCAGCGGGTAAATTAGAAGATTGGCGGGAATGGGGAGAGGTGCGATGAGGAGGAGAGCAGAGTTAGCAATGATTATCCTAATAATGGGCAATTGAAAACCAAACACTTTACTGGAGACCCTGGTGGAGGAGGTCGTGGGAGTTACTATTTAAAAGCAAAACTTTTTTAAATTTAGGCCTTTTGCATTAAGTATATCAAATTCCATTGAAAAGTGATATTGTGCTGGTGTTGTCCTGAACGCATTAAAATTCTGTGCAAACTGTAGTGCTAATTTAAAAAAACTCCTAAAGATAATGTTTTATTCAACTGAAAGACATCCGTTATTGTCACATTGAACTAAACTAAAAATATATTTCTTTGTGTTAATAATGAATTCCATATTACCTTGCACTTTGAAAGGGTGTGACACTTCCTTCTCTCATGACTTTCTGTAATTGATGTAGAAGAGGGGAAAAGAACAAATTGATTTCCTCAAGTAGAAACTAATTTCTGGTTTCCGCCGTACCTTTTATTCAGGGATTGTGCTGTCCTAAAAAATATAGAAATGACCCTCAGTGCAATTTAAGAATTAATTTCAAATACGCTTTCAAAATAATTAGTTTGGGAAATGTTTAACGGTCAACTTAGTGTTTATATTTAATTGTAGTGGTTTATCTATGAGGCATTCAGAGTACAGTTTCTGATGATTTCGCTTGTTTCAGCTAACATTGGACTAAAAGGTCATATGCAAACTAGTGATTCAAATCTGCATTCTGTACTTAATTTTGCAACAGAAACTGCAATGGTATGAGTGATGAGTTGGCTGCAAAAGATTGGGTAACTTCATTGAAAGGCACAACGGTGGATAGGCAGTGGCTAATATTTAAGGAATTAATGCATGCATTGAGACAGTTATACATTCATTTCTAGCACAAAACCAGAACAGGCAAAGTGGCCCAACCAAGGCTAACAAAAGAAATTAAGGCTTGTATTAGATCGAAAGAGGAGTAATATAAAGTTGCTAGAAAAAGTAGCAAACCTGAGGATAACTGCTTTTGTTCTGTCTTCACAGAAGAAGATATAAATAACTTTCCAGAAATGCTAGAGAAGCAAGACTCTACTGAGAAGGAGGAATTGAAGGAAATTAATAGTAGTAAAAAAACTAGTGCTGTAAAAATTAATAGGACTGAAAGCCTATAAATCCCCAGGGTCTGATAATCTACGAAAGGTGGTGGCCATGGAAATAGTGTTGGTTGTCAGCTTCCAAAATTCTGTAGATTCTGGGACAGATCCAGCAGATTAGAGGGTGGCAAATATAACCCCACTATTTAAAGAAGGAGGGAGAGAGAAAACCAGGAATTAAAGACTGGTTTGCCTAACATTAGTAGTAGGGGAAATACACTAGTTTGTTGTAAAGGATGTGATAACGACACTTAGAAAACAGCAACGTGATTCGACAAAGTCAACATGGATTTATGAAAGGGAAATCATGTTTGACAAACCCACTGAGAATTTTTTGAGGACCAGCTATTTCAGGTCTAAATAATAATCTTTTTATTGTCACAAGTAAGCTTACATTAACACTGCAATGAAGTTACTATGAAAAGCCCCATGTCACTTCTTCAAGACTAGAAGATGTTACAGAATAACAGCATTTAAAAAGGATTGAAATAAGGGTGGGGGGAACAAAAACACTCACAGGAAAAGAGATGGGTTGACCTGCAAATTCTTCTGGGAAGAACCAGAGACAGTTAAATACTGGAAGTGATGTTAACAGAAGACAAGAGAGATATTAAAGGTGCAAAGTGCATGCACAGGATCCAGACAGAGTGTGTGTGAGCAACTGAAGAGAATAGATAGAAAAGGAAATATGGAAAATCTGGCAAGGTGGAGCAGACTCCTATGGCCCGGGACTGAGGTTACAATGAGAGCAGCCATGATCTTACTGGATTGTAGAGCAGGATCAAGGGCCCAAGTTGTCAACTCCTACTCCTCTAATTCATATGTTCGTATGAGTCTGGTAGAAGAAGTAAAGCAGATTGACGGTGCAGACCACTCTGCTAGTAGTGTTTCAACTTGGATTTCCACCTCAAGTATCAAACTGTTCTCTTTCCTCATCTCTGGGAACAACATCCCACCTGCTTTCTCAGAGGGAATGGAAACTGTAGCCATGGTTTGAAGTTGTTATGGTCAAGAGGACTGCAGGAACCTAATAGAAAGATGAGGTGTTATTTTTCAAGCTTATGTTGAGATTCTTTGGAATGATGCAAGGTGCCAAAGAAAGGCAGCTGGTAATTATATATTTTATTAACCATATAATTAAGCGTGTCTACATAGTTGTATTTCATAAGACATAGGAGTGGAAGTAAGGCCATTCGGCCCATCGTGTCCACTCCACCATTCAATCATGGCTGATTTCAACTCCATTTACCCGCTCTCTCTCCATAGCCCTTAATTCCTTGAGAAATCAAGAATTTATCAACTTCTGTCTTAAAGACACTCAACGTCCCGGCCTCCACCGCCCTCTGTGGCAATGAATTCCACAGACCCACCACTCTCTGGCTGAAGAAATTTCTCCTCATCTCTGTTCTAAAGTGACTCCCTTTTATTCTAAGGCTGTGCCCCCGGGTCCTAGTCTCCCCTGCTAATGGAAACAACTTCCCTACATCCACCCTATCTAAGCCATTCATTATCTTGTAAGTTTCTATTAGATCTCCCCTCAACCTCCTAAACGCCAATGAATATAATCCCAGGATCCTCAGACGTTCATCGTATGTTAGGCCTACCATTCCTGGGATCATCCGTGTGAATCTCCGCTGGACCCGCGCCAGTGCCAGTATGTCCTTCCTGAGGTGTGGGGCCCAAAATTGCTCACAGTATTCTAAATGGGGCCTAACTAATGCTTTATAAAGCTTCAGAAGTACATCCCTGCTTTTATATTCCAAGCCTCTTGAGATGAATGACAACATTGCATTTGCTTTCTTAATTACGGACTCAACCTGCAAGTTTACCTTTAGAGAATCCTGGACTAGGACTCCCAAGTCCCTTTGCACGTCAGCATTATGAATTTTGTCACCGTTTAGAAAATAGGCCATGCCTCTATTCTTTTTTCCAAAGTGCAAGACCTCGCACTTGCCCACGTTGAATTTCATCAGCCATTTCTTGGACCACTCTCCTAAACTGTCTAAATCTTTCTGCAGCCATCCCACCTCCTCCATACTACCTACCCTTCCACCTATCTTTGTATCATCGGCAAACTTAGCCAGAATGCTCCCAGTCCCGTCATCAGTCCCGTTAATATATAAAGAGAACAGCTGTGGCCCCAACACTGAACCCTGCGGGACACCACTCGTCACCGGTTGCCATTCCGAAAAAGAACCTTTTATCCCAACTCTCTGCCTGACAGCCAATCGTCAATCCATGTTAGTACCTTGCCTCGAATACCTCGAATACTAGGGCAGCACGGTAGCCTTGTGGATAGCACAATTGCTTCACAGCTCCAGGGTCCCAGGTTCGATTCCGGCTTGGGTCACTGTCTGTGCGGAGTCTGCACATCCTCCCCGTGTGTGCGTGGGTTTCCTCCGGGTGCTCCGGTTTCCTCCCACAGTCCAAAGATGTGCAGGTTAGGTGGATTGGCCATGATAAATTGCCCTTAGTGTCCAAAATTGCCCTTAGTGTTGGGTGGGGTTACTGGGTTATGGGGATAGGGTGGCGGTGTTGACCTTGGGTAGGGTGCTCTTTCCAAGAGCTGGTGCAGACTCGATGGGCCGAATGGCCTCCTTCTGCACTGTAACTTCTATGAAATCTATGAAACCATGGGCCCTTATTTTACTCAGCAGTCTCCCGTGAGGCACATTTCAGATGTCTTTGTGAATTTTTTGTTTGGCGGCCTTGTCTGTCTCAGATGTCTGAAGTTTGAATTCCTGGCATTCCCTGAGGCTAAACCATTTAATCACATTAATATGTGCAACGGTCACACTGGTGGGTCATGATTGTTAAATTGCCCCAATATTAATATGTTTAGCAATTTGGTAGAATACAATCCTCAAATATAGATCAAAGCTTTCTCTTATCAATCTAAAACAATCTGGATTTGTTTTGTCACGTGTACAGAGGTACAGTGAAAAGTATTGTTCTGCACACAGTCCAGACAGATCATTCCATATGTTAAAAAAAACATAGAACATACATAAATACACAATGTAAATACATAGGCACAGGCAACAGGTGAGCATGCAGATTGCAGTACTACTCAGTAGAAAAGATGTGTGAAGCATTCAGTTCAGTCCATAAGAGTTATGGGGAAGAAGCAGTTTTTGAATCTGTTAGCGTGTGTTCTCAGACTTCTGTATCTCCTGCCCGATGGAAGAAGTTGAAAGAGTGAATACCCTGGGTGGGAGGGGCTTTAATGATGCTGCCCGCTTTCCCCAGGCAGTGGGGGAGGTGTAGACAGAGTCAATGGATGGGAGGTGGGTTCGCGTAATGGACTGGGCAGTGTTCACGAGAAGCAGGTTCACAAACAGGAAATCATGTTTAGTCTGAATGATCAGTCTTTCTGACAATTTTAGAAAACAATTCTGATAATGTAAAGGCCAGTTTTCTGATTGGAAAACAAAAATAAAGTCTTCTGATTCAAATCAGATCCACAAAACTTCAACATAGTTTCCAACATAATTTGCTATGGCAAACATTGTTGGAGCCCAGTGGTTTTAAAACGCTTACCTCTCTCTCACCTCAACAGCCTCTTGTGCTGTGCTCAAATCCCCTCTTTCCAATTACTTTCTTCCCACGTGCTTCATTTCCCCCAATCCCTCTCCCTTACCTCTGGCCATCTCACTCTGTGCTCTGCAATCCAGTTATCTTTACTTCATTCCTTCGTCCCTGCGGTGCACTATTTCTTGGCTAGGAATTAGATTATGTTTGTCATAACTTCACTCTGTGAGCAATGCCAAGAGAGATCGGATAGCATAATTATAGAATCCTTTATTTTTACAAAAAACTCTGGCATGTATCATAAGCTTCCTTCTTTTGCACAGGTTACTATATCTACTTTTACATTTTGTTTTCTTCCATTAGTTCCACGCAATGGACACATTGCACAAGCACAACTATGATTTGACAAATGCAATCAGCATTTTGGTACCACAGGGTGGCCCTGTTCTCTGCAGAGATGAAATGGAGGAATGGTCTGCATCTGAAGCTAGCCTTTTTGAAGAGGCATTGGAAAAGTATGGCAAGGATTTTAATGACATACGACAAGACTTTGTAAGCACATCAGAACTTTTATTCTACAGATCATTGGTGCATTGAGAACGATTGGGTAGTACTGTAGAAATGGGATTCCTTCATAAGCAGATTAACGTCTCATGCAGCTTGTTATGATGACAGAAGGGTTCATCTCTGAGCTGCAAGAATCCTACATGATGATAAGGATGTCTGCTCTTTAGAAGTCGATGCATTCTTCTCTTGTGAATAAAAAAAGAATAATGAAATAATAGAAAGTAGATGCAAGTAAGATTTAGTTTGCAAAAACATTTGTAATGTTACATTATTTAGCGATCTACATTTTCAGGGAATCTATTTCTACATCCCCAACTCTTCCGCCACTGTTGAACACTTTGCCTTTTACTAACCTGCCAATTTCTTTTTGAGAATCCTCCTCGTCTATTAATCACCGAACCACCTCCTGGTCCCCAAATAAATATTTCCTCAATTTAATTCCCTTTCTTGGTTTTTGAGTGGAATGACTCTTTATCTTATGTTACGTTATTTCACTCTACCTGAATTTCTACACTCCCACTTCCACTTATTTCCTTCCCTTCTTCCTTATTCCAAGTTTACCTCATGCATTGACTCCACGTTTACATTGGAACAGGAGTAAGCCATGTAACCCTTGTTATGCCGTCACTGGGTCACTGTCTGTGTGGAGTCTGCACGTTCTCCCTGTATCTGCGCAGATTTCCTCCGGGTGCTCCGGTTTCCTCCCTCCGGTCCCGCTGTTAGGTGAATTGGACATTCTGAATTCTCCCTCTGTGTACTCGAACAGGCGCCAGAGTGTGGCGACTAGGGGCTTTTCACAGTCACTTCATTGCAGTGTTAATGTAAGCCTACTTGTGACAATAAAGATTATTATTATTACCATAGTAGATCTCCACATAACCACCTTTACCCCAAATTCCTTAATTTTGGATTACAAAAATCTCATCAATCGAAAATTTACATTTACAATTGATTGACAAGTGTTGCAAACTCCTGCCTTCCCTTCTACCATTGTTGTGTAGGAGTGTTTTCTAATTTTACTCCTGAAAGGTCTGGTCCTAATGTTTAGACTGCTGCCCAATACCAAACTCTCCAACCATAAATAATAATAATAATCTTTATTGTCCCAAGTAGGCTTACATTAACACTGCCATGAAGTTACTGTGAAAAGCCCCTAGTCGCCACATTCCGGTGCCTGTTCGGGTACACTGAGGGAGAATTCAGAATGCCCATATCAGAACAAAGAACAAAGAAAAGTACAGCACAGGAACAGGCCCTTCGGCCCTCCAAGCCCGTGCCGACCATGCTGCCATTCGAAACTAAAATCTTCTACACTTCCTGGGTCCGTATCCCTCTATTCCCATCCTATTTATGTATTTGTCAAGACGCCCCTTAAATGTCACTATCGTCCCTGCTTCCACCACCACCTCCGGCATCGAGTTCCAGGCACCCACTACCCTCTGCGTAAACAACTTGCCTCGTACATCTACTCTAAACCTTGCCCCTCTCACCTTAAACCTATGCCCCCTAGTTCCAGTGAGAACAAACCGAGTTTATTCAACCGCTCCTCATAGCTAATGCCCTCCATTCCAGGCAACATTCTGGTAAATCTCTTCTGCACCCTCTCTAAAGCCTCCACATCCTTCTGGTAGTGTGGCGACCAGAATTGAACAGACCGAGTTTATTCAACTATTCCTCATAGCTATTGCCCTCCATATCAGGCAACATCCTGGTAAATCTCACTATACTCCAAGTGTGGCCTAACTAAGGTTCTATACAGCTGCACCATGACTTGCCAATTCTTATACTCAATGCCCCGGCCAATGAAGGCAAGCATGCCGTATGCCTTCTTGACTACCTTCTCCACCTGTTTGCCCCTTTCAGTGACCTGTGGACCTGTACACCTAGATCTCTCTGACTGTCAATACTCTTGAGGGTTTTACCATTCACTGTATATTCCCTACCTGCATTAGACCTTCCAAAAATGTACTGCCTCCCATTTGTCTGGATTAAACTCCATCTGCCATCTCTCCTCCAAGTCTCCAAACAATCTAAATCCTGCTGTATCCTTTGACAGTCCTCATCGCTATCCGCAATTCCACCAACCTTTGTGTCTTCTGCAAACTTACTAATCAGACCAGTTACATTTTCCTCCAAATCATTTATATATACTACGAATGGCAAAGGTCCCAGCACTGATCCCTGCGGAACACCACTAGTCACAGCCCTCCAATCAGAAAAGCACCCTTCCATTGCTACTCTCTGCCTTCTATGACCTAGCCAGTTCTGTATCCATCTTGCCAGCTCACCCCTGATCCGTGTGACTTCACCTTTTGTACCAGTCTGCCATGAGGGACCTTGTCAAAGGCCTTAACTGAAGTCCATATAGACAACATCAACTGCCCTACCTGCATCAATCATCTTTGTGACTTCTTCGAAAAACTCTATCAAGTTAGTGAGACACGACCTCCCCTTCACAAAACCGTGCTGCCTCTCGCTAATACGTCCATTTGCTTCCAAATGGGAGTAGACCTGTCTCGAAGAATTCTCTCCAGTAATTTCCCTACCACTGACGTAAGGCTCACCAGCCTGTAGTTCCCTGGATTATACTTGCTACCCTTCTTAAACAAAGGAACAACATTGGCTATTCTCCAGTCCTCCGGGACATCACCTGAAGACAGTGAGGATCCAAAGATTTCTGCCAAGGCCTCAGCAATTTCCTCTCTAGCCTCCTTCAGTATTCTGGGGTAGATCCCATCAGGCCCTGGGGACTTACCTACCTTAATATTTTTCAAGACGTCCAACACCTCGTCTTTTTGGATCTCAATGTGACCCAGGCTATCTACACACCCTGCTCCAGACTCAACATCCACCAATTCCTTCTCTTTGGTGAATACTGATGCAAAGTATAAAGTATATATTACCTAATAGCACGTCTTTTGGGACTTGTGGGATGAAACCGGAGCACGCAGACACAGGGAGAACGTGCAGACTACGCGTGGACAATGACCCAAGTCGGGAATTGAACCAGGGACCCACTGTGAAGCAACAGTGCTAACCACTGTGTTACCAGTTCTCTCTGCTGTTTTGTTCCCTTTAGTATGTTGAAAATTTTGATTAAATCACCTCCGGGTTTTATTTATTGTAATCACTCTTAATTTATCCCTTGGTAAATGCCGCACTCCCTCCACAGCCAAATATATCTCTCCCCAGATGTGGTGCCCATCCATCATTTGTGTGGTCACAGATTGGGTTGAGATTTCTGTTACTGAGTAGAGTGCTAAAAGACGAGTCTTTCCTTATATATGTACTCATGAAAGGTCAAGCCAATTCCATTTTTATTTTTTTACTCTTGTGAAGAACTACTGTCTTACTCTCTCAAATTTGGACTCCTTTTTCTTTGGTCTGTCATCTCCCATGACATTAACACCTTGTGGCACCATCGATAACACACGAGGCGAGACGTAGAGAACGCAATCGAGGCTTTATTGAGCAGACTTGTTCCCCAGCAGCTCAGGTACAGAATGCGGCTGCTGGGAGAACCTGGGTTCTTATACCCCCCCTTTCTGGGTGGAGCCCAGTAGGCGGCAGATCCAATCAGGACCCAGTATCTGTCCACCAATAGTCCCTCGGCATCATGGTGTACCATATTACCCCTAATACATACCACCACATTCACCCCTTGTTAAAAAGGAACCCGGCGGGGTGGTGGATGGTATGGTGGTAGGGGTTTACAGGGTCGGTATGGTGCCTTAACCATTAACTATGCACAACAATGCCGCTTTTACTGGGCCACTGAATTATTTACATTACTTAAACCGATTCGATGAGCCGAGAGGGTGCCCTGGTCGCCCTTTCCGATCGTCTCAGCCCGGGTGGTGGTGGTGGTGCTGGCTCGGGTCCGGTCAACTCTGGGAGCATCGCGCTGTCCATCCCTGTTTCCTTACTCCTGGGCGGGCCTGGGAGGAGAACCGATCCCCCCGGGAAGGGGGTGGATGTGGGGTGCACCGGCGGGAGTGAGGGGGTAGTGATTGGTGTTGGTGGGGTGTAGGGAGCTCCGGCGGGCGCCAGGTCCCGCAGAGCGACCGTGTCCTGTCGGCCGTCGGGGTACGCCACGTAGGCGTACTGCTGGTTTGCGTGGAGGAGATGTACCTTTTCCACCAGCGGGTCTGATTTGTGCGCCCGCACATGTTTCCGGAGCAGGATGGGTCCCGGGGCTGCCAGCCAGGTCGGAAGTGACGTTCCAGAGGAGGACTTCCTAGGGAAGACAAGGAGGCGCTCGTGAGGCGTTTGGTTAGTGATGGTGCACAGCAGGGACCAGATCGAGTGAAGGGCATCCGGGAGGACTTCCTGCCAGCGGGAAGTTGGGAGACTCCTAGACCGTAGGGCCAGTAAGACGATCTTCCAGACGGTTCCGTTCTCCCTCTCTACCTGCCCGTTCCCCCGGGGGGTTGTAGCTGGTCGTCCTCGAGTCTATGCCCTTGCTGAGCAGGAATTGACGCAGCCCGTCACTCATGAAGGAGGACCCCCTATCGCTATGGATGTAGGCGGGGAACCCGAACAGGGTAAAGATGGTGCAGAGGGCTTTAATGACCGTGGCCGCCGTCATGTCGGGGCAGGGGATGGCGAAGGAGAAACGGGAGTATTCGTCATCGACGTTAAGAAAGTACGCGTTGCGATCGGTGGAGGGGATGGGGCCTTTGAAATCTAAACTGAGGCGTTCAAAGGGACGGGAAGCCTTTATCAGGTGCGCTCTATCTGGCCTGAAAAAATGCGGTTTGCATTCTGCGTAGATTTGGCAGTTCCTGGTGACTGTTCGGACCTCCTTGACGGAGTACGTGAGGTTGCGGGCCTTTATGAAGTGGTAGAAACGAGTGACCCCCGGGTGGCAGAGGTCCTCGTGGAGGGCTTCGAGACGGTCCACTTGTGCGTTGGCACATGTGCCGCGAGATAGGGCATCGGACGGCTCGTTCAGCTTTCCGGGACGGTACAAGATCTCTTAATTGTAGGTGGAGAGTTCGATCCTCCACCGCAGGATCTTGTCGTTTTTTATCTTGCCCCGCTGTGCATTATCGAACATGAAGGCTACCGACCATTGGTCAGTGAGGAGAGTGAATCTCCTACTGGCCAGGTAATGCCTCCAATGTCGCACAGCTTCCACTATGGCTTGGGCCTCCTTTTCTACTGAGTAGTGGCGAATTTCTGAAGCGTGGAGGGTCCGGGAGAAAAAGGCCATGGGTCTGCCTGCTTGGTTGAGAGTGGCCGCCAGAGCTACGTCGGATGCGTCGCTCTCGACTTGGAAGGGGAGGGACTCGTCGCTGGCGTGCATCGTGGCCTTTGCGATATCCGCTTTGATGCTGCTGAAGGCCTGGCGGGCCTCCTTCGACAGGGGAAAAGTAGTGGACTGGATTAGTGGGCGGGCCTTGTCTGCGTATTGGGGAACCCACTGGGCGTAATAAGAAAAGAAGCCCAATCAGCGTTTCAGGGCTTTGGCACAGTGGGGGAGAGGGAACTCCATGAGGGGGCGCATGCGTTCACGGTCGGGGCCTATCACTCCATTACGCACTACGTAGCCCAAGATGGCTAGACGGTCGGTGCTAAACACGCATTTTTCCTCGTAGGTGAGGCTGAGGACGTTAGCGGTCTGGAGGAATTTTCGGAGGTTGGCGTCGTGGTCGTGGCCGCAGATGGTGACGTTGTCAAGGTACGGGAACGTGGCCCGTAAACCGTGCTGGTCAACCATTCGGTCCATCTCCCGTTGGAAGACCTAGACTCCGTTCGTGACGCCGAATGGAACCCTTAAAAAGTGGTATAGCCGCCCGTCTGCTTCGAAGGGTGCGTACTTGCGGTCACCGGGGCGAATGGGGAGCTGGTGGTAGGCGGACTTAAGGTCCATGGTGGAGAAGACCTTGTACTGTGCAATCCGATTGACCATGTCGGATATGCGGGGAAGAGGGTACGCATCTAGCTGCGTGTACCTGTTGATGGTCTGACTGTAGTCTACGACCATCCTCTGCTTCTCCCCGGTCTTCACAACTACCACCTGGGGTCTCCAGGGACTATTGCTGGCCTGGATTATGCCTTCCTTCAGCAGCCGCTGGACTTCGGACCGGATAAACGTCCGGTCCTGGGTGCTGTATCGTCTGCTCCTAGTGGCGACGGGCTTGCAATCCGGGTGAGGTTCGCAAACAAGGAAGGCGGTTCAACCTTGAGGGTCGCGAGGCTGCAGATAGTCAGTGGGGGTATAGGGCCGCCAAATTTGAACGTTAAGCTCTGGAGGTTGCATTGGAAATCTAACCCCAGGAGGGTGGGAGCGCAGAGGTGGGGGAGGACATACAGCCGGTAATTTTTGAGCTCTCTCCCCTGCACCGTTAGGTTTGCGATGCAGAACCCTTTGATTTCAACGGAGTGGGACCCCGCCGCCAGGAAAAATCTTTGGGTGCGTGGACGAATTACAAGGGAACAGCGTCTTACCGTGTCCGGATGAATAAAACTCTCCGTGCTCCCCGAGTCAATCAAACACGGTGTCTCGTGCCCGTTCACCAGCACCTTCGTCGTTGCTGTCTGGAGCGTCCGGGGCCGCGACTTGTCCAGGGTCACCGATGCCAAACGTGTTTGCTGCATCTGGTCATTGTGTTCAGGCAGCGTGGAGCGAGCCGTCCACGCTGGGGTCCTTGCCTGTCAGCCAAGATGCCGGCGTCCATGGATCGCACGCGGTCGGGGGTGGACAAAATGGCCGCTCCCATGGATCGCAGGCGGCCCGCGGGTAACAAGATGGCGGCGCCCGTCCCCCCCTCGTGGCATCCGGGGTCCAAAATGACGGCGCCCGTTGGCCGCACATGGGTCGCTGGGGGGGTGAGTCCGTGGTCCCGTTTCTTCCCCGGAGATAGCGGCGACCCCCCGGGACTGGCACACCACTGCGTAGTGCCCCTTTTTGCCGCAGCTTTTACAGGTGGCCGAGCGGGCCGGGCAGCGCTGGCGGGGGTGTTTTGGTTGCCCGCAAAAATAGCAGCGGGGGCCCCCCGGGTGGTCTGGGGTTCTGGTCGCGCACACTTGCGGGGGGGGGGAGCCGGGGGGTCGATCGAGGCGGGGGTCCACGGAGCCCAAGGGACTATAGTGCGGTCGGGGGCGTAGGCGCGGGCGTTTTGGGAGGCCACGTCGAGGGAGGCCGCAAGGGCCCGTGCCTCTGTGAGTCCGAGAGAGTCTTTTTCTAAAAGTCTCTGGCGAATTTGCGAGGCTGCCAAACCTGCTACATACGCGTCTCTGATCAGGAGCTCCGTGTGCCCATTCGCCGTTACAGCTGGGCGGTTGCAGTTTCTTCCCAGGATCAGTACAGCATTGTAGAATTCGTCTAGCGATTCCCCGGGGATTTGTCGTCTCGTCGCGAGCTGATGGCGTGCATAGACCTGGATGACGGGCCGAATGTAGGTCTCTTTCAGCAAGGTGATCGCCGCTGGGAAATCTTCCGCGTCCTCGATGAGCGAGTAGATTTCAGGACTCACCCTGGAATGTAGGACCTGCATCTTCTGGTCTTCTGTTAGTCTGCCGGGGGCCGTTTGGAGATATCCCTCAAAGCATGCCATCCAGTGCTTAAACGCCGATGCCGCGTTAGATGCTTGGGGGCCGATTCGCAGGCACTCCGGGGCGATCCGGAGCGCCATATTCCTTTTTAAGTCTGCTCAATAAATTGTGGCACCATCGATAACACACGAGGCGAGACGTAGAGAACTCAATCGAGGCTTTATTGAGCAGACTTGTTCCCCAGCAGCTCAGTTACAGAATGCGGCTGCTGGGAGAACCTGTGTTCTTATACCCCGCCTTTCTGGGTGGAGCCCAGTAGGCAGCAGATCCAATCAGGACCCAGTATCTGTCCACCAATAGCCCCTCGGCATCATGGTGTACCGTATTACCCCTAATACATACCACCACAGACCTTCACTGATCATTTTGTTAATTGCCTTGTCTCCACATTCAAGATCTTATCCTGACTATTTCACAAGCAAAATCCACTGTACTCCCTCTACCAGTACAGTGGCAGCTTTGTAGCTTCAAATTCTCACATTGTGTATTTAAATTAAAAACTTCTGAGTGTGGTATGCTGGCCCCATCTCATTTGAATGTGAAGATTCATCATCATTCCTTCCCACTGGCTAAATTTTGTCTACGATTCCAGGATTACAATGCCGAATGGAAAAAATGCCAGTACTCTACGGGCAATCACCTCCCTCCATCCTTCCTTCAGTGTCTATATGTGAGCAACCTGTGAATTTTATGCCCAAAATAAAATAGCACATGTGCCTTCATTCTACCTCTTCGATTCTGATCCCATGCCCTTTCCTCCTTGCAAAATGTCTAGTTATTCTATTTTTTCATCTTCTAGCTTTATCAAATTCATCTTGCAGTCCACCTCCTGATCTTTTGCCCTCCTTTCACTCAACTTCCTTTCTTGCTGGTATCACTCTTATTCCTGTCCTGTGGTATTGTCTGAACCTCCTGCAAAATACCTGTTACCATCATCTTTCCCAAAATGCCCACCGTGAACCCTTCCATCCTCACTTATCTCAAATCTTCTCTTGCTCTGAAAAGTCTTCAAATGCATTATTCGTTTACAGTGATATGCCTATCTCTCACAAGATCCTGAAATTTTAGTTTATACCCTGCCCACAACAAATCATGAATAGCGTCCACTGCGACTCTTAACAGCTAGGCACTGAGGCTTTTCATCCTTGGTCGTGTTATGCTTTTCTAACATAGCTCCTTAGTAGACCAGCTTAATATCATTGTTCTCACCACGATCATTCATAGTTGTCCTAATGACCTCATTGCATATCCTCAAATTATTTATCTGAAGAAGCCTCAAGTCTTTATATCCATCATTCGTATATTATCCCATATCTTATGTCTTTGCGAATGCTGACATGCTGTATTCTTCGGGCCGTTTGCATCTATTTTGTGTCTATTTTACTCTGTCTTTTTCTCAAATTCTATAATAAATACATTTTACCATTTAAACATGAAAAGCATGAACCGATGTGCATGCTTCATTTGAAAAGTTTGTTTTAAAAGACAAAATAAGCATGTTTTAAAATGTTCTGAAGTCATTTGATAAGAATGGATTTTTCTCAGTATGCTTTCTATATATTTTTAATAGCTACCATGGAAATCACTCACCAGCATCATAGAGTACTATTATATGTGGAAAACTACAGAGAGATATGTACAGCAGGTAAGATGATTTGCTTGCATTTATGATTATTTCTTAAATTGACTACAGTTTACTAAATTATTAATTTGTGAGTTGAAACGTATGATAATCGCACTTTTAAAAAATGATATAACTATAAATAACCCGCTGAAAGAACTTAATGCCGCAATTTCTTCCTTGCAAAATTAATACATCTGTAAGATCCTTATTTGTGAAATGGTCTGTTTAAAATAATGGTGGTGTTGTGTCTTGTTCATTTTATTTTAGATGGCTTCAGTTAAATAACTCGCTGTTTTTATTTCCAGGTGAAAAATTGCTAATTATGTTGGCTAATAAGAGTTCAGGGAAAGTGGTAGCATAGTGGTATTGTCACTGAACCAGTAATCCCGAGACCCAGGGTAATGCTCTGGGGACTTGGGTTCAAATCCCACCACAGCATCAAAAGTCGAATGATGACCATGAACCCATTGTTGTAAAATCCATCTGGTTCATTAATGTCCTTTAGAGAAGGAAATCTGCCATCCTTACCCAGTCTGGACTACATGTCACTCCATACCCATAGCAATGTGGTTGACTCTTTAAAAACAAAATGGCCTAATGATGGCAATAAATGCTGGCCCTAGGGCGGCACAGTGGTTAGCACTGCTGCCTATGGCGCTGAGGACCCGGGTTCGATCTCGGCCCTGGTCACTGTCCGTGTGGAGTTTGCACATTCTCCCCATGTCTGCGTGTGTTTCACCCCAACAACCCAAAGATGTGCAGGATAGGTCGATTGGCCATGCTAAATTGCCCCTTAATTGGCAAAAAATAATTGGGTGCACTTTTTATAAAACCTCAGCCAAAGTCTTTTTTCTGTGATGAAAGGAATTTAAAACTGAAAATAAGTAGTCCATTGTTTTTGCACCTGAAATGTCCAAGATATCCTTTGTTCATTGAGAATAGACAAATGATGCAGACAGCTAGCCCAGTTTTGACTGAAAATATTTTTCTTTTAAAAGTCCAGAAATGTGCAGGTAGGTGAATTGGCCATGCTAAATTGCACACTGCCCAAAGGTTAGGTAGGGAATTGGGCCTAGGGAGGGTGCTCTTTCGGAGGGTCGGTGTAGATTTGTTGGGCCGAATGGCCTTCTTCTGCATTGTAGGGATTCTATGAACCAGCACTATGTGGCCTATCAGGGACACATTTTTTTATTCACTCATAGGGTGTGACATTGCTGACGAGGCTGGCATTTATTGTCCGTCCCTAATTACTCTTGACAAGGTGATGGTGAGCTGCCTTTTTAGACTGCTGCAATCTATGGGGTGTAGGTTCACCCACAGTCCACAAGGGAAGGAGATTCAGAATTTTGACCCAGCAGTAATGCAGGAATATCCATATATTTCAAAGTCAGGATGGTGAGTGCCTTGTAGGGGGACCTGCAGATGGTGATGTTCCTTTACTCTTGCTCTTCTAAGTAGTAGAGATCAGAGGTTTTTTGGGCAGTTTCTGTTGAAGAAAGCTTGGCGAGTTGCTGATATCCCTTATAAGGGAGTTATCTTTTCTAGAAAAACTTATTGGCAACTGTGGAGGAAAGACTGATCTTTTAAACAGAAAATCAAGAGTAAGCAATTGTTAATTTCAGTGTGACTCCCAAGTAATGTAATGCACTATCCGTGTGGTCGCATAGTGTAAAATGAAGTAAGTACCTCAGCAGAAAATTAGGTAACCGGTAATGATGATGAGATAATTTTGTCCTATAATTGTATACTTTTTTACTTTTAGAAACGTCTTAAGGCAGCTGAGGCAGAGAGCAAACTGAAACAGGTGTACATCCCAACATAGTAAGTGCCTGTAAACCGTCCTACAATTCTAACTATTAAAATGTTATTATGGAGATAATATTTTGTAGGTCCCAAGCTTTAAACATTGATTACAAAATTTATGAAGAGCCTTTTTTCATTTATAAATCTACATGAATAAAGTGAATAATGAACCATCTTCGTATCAGAAGATTGTCTGGGGATTTTCTTTCAGTTACCAGCGTTATGGGCAAGAATTTACAGGGTGCCACTGTCCCCGTCTCTTCTTTCTCTCTCTCTCTCTCTTCTCTCTCTCTCTCCTCTCTCCTCCCCCACCCCCCCCCCCTCCCCCCCCCTCCCCAAGGGAAGAATAGCTGTCCTGCAAATTGTAAGTCTTTGGGAGTGGGTGAAGAGGGAGGGGTAGGCTGGCAATTTAGAAGCGATGTTGAGAGAATGCCTTGGGACATTTTACTATGTTAGAAGGGCTATACAAATGTAAGTCATTGTTGTAAACTGATTATATTTGACCAAATAGGTTTTGAGTGGGTAAGATTTGAAGAGTTCATCCCAAATTTGACAAAGCGGCTTGTTCACGTTTCAATACTACCATTCGTGGAATTAGAAGAATGTTTGTTTGCACACTTAATTTGAATCCTCTTCATAATTTGAGGAACATTAGACTTTGTGGAGTTTGGTTTGATTTGATGACAACTTCAAATTTAAAAATTGTTTTGTGATATCCATAAAGTATTGCAATCTTTCTTTGTGACTGATTTTCATTCCACCTCGTTAGTTTTGACTTACAGCTTAAACAGCTGTGGAGCTTCCGAGATTTGCGGGGAGCCTCAACGTAATGTTTTTGCTCAGTGGAAGCTGGTTTTGACACCATTGTTCACCAAAGCTCCTTTTTCGTCAGGTTGTGAAATATTGTTTTTCAATCAAATGCATCTCCAGCTCTACATCATATGCGTACCCAATTGCAGAAAGGGCAGATGTCAAAGGATCTGCTAACCATGTTGTTATGTCTACCACCTCATGGGTCTAGAGGGAGGTGCTAGATTTCTGGGAGTTGTATCTCCAAAGTCGTTATCCCCAGTGTTGCTCCCCCGTCCCCGGCGTCTCCTCCTTCATGTCTGATGCAATTTGCGTCATTGCCCTTTTGACATCCTTCTCAGCTACATACCACAATCGGTCAGCTGTTGATGACATTTGGACCTCAAACTAATTTTAACTGGGCTACAAATAACCCCATACAAGCCAGTGAAACCTTGTTGGACAGTGTCAGAAGAAGATTTTAAATGTTTCTTTCTGGGACCAGGAGGAGCATTTTTGGACTTGCCTGGACTTCCCTCCTTCCCATTGATCTGATCATTCCAGAACTGCATGCCACAGTCCTGCAGACAGTTAAATGAAGGCTCTTAACATTTGCGTTGCAGCTCCGAGGAAATAAGTTCTGACCAGATTTGATTTTAACACAAAGTACTTTTCAATATCTAATTTCAACTGATTAATTTTTGTTGCAATCTAGGTAAGTTTCTAATTGGATAGTTTGTCCTTGTTTGAGTCATCGAGCTTTGCGCAGGCTGTTGGACCTTTTTTCACCTGGCGCTGTAACCTGCTTCAACCTAAAATACACAAGGAATTAGGACTGTTATTACAGGACATTTTTCTGAGAGGTATATCATGAAAAGTACATCCTGCTGATTTAACAGAATTCTCTTTGATGGTAATCACCCTGCTCTCTGAGAGCATTGGCAAAGCAGTCCTAGATGTATATGTTTCAACCAGCAGCAGGGCGCTTCCTGATTGCAGCATAATAAAAATGGCTGCTCGCATTCTCGCCAAAGTTTGATTGCAGTTAGCAGAGAAGAGAAAAGCTGCCAATTTGAAACCCATCTTACTGTTTTCATAGAATTTACAGTGCAGAAGGAGGCCATTCGGCCCATCGAGTCTGCACCGGCTCTTGGAAAGAGCACCCCACCCAAAAGTAAGGGCAATTTTGGACACTAAGGGCAATTTATCATGGCCAATCCACCTAACCTGCACATCTTTGGACTGTTGTTTAAATTAACAAGAGATATTGTGCCATATTAAAAAACTTTAGTAGATATTAGGTACTAGACAAAAGAGTCTACCTATGCGTCTATTTATAAATCTTCATATTTCTCAGAGCTTTACTCGACAGGAGTAGAGGCCATGCTCATAATTCAGCTTTGACCAAGGTTGAAAGAATCTACTTTATACTCGGAAATAAAAACATAATATACTGGCAATATTCAGTAGGTCTGGCAGCATATATGGAGAGGAAAGCAGAGGTAACATTTCAAATTGATGAACCTTGGTCACAGGCTTAAGAACTTATGGGGAATGGTACCTTTGCTGGATTGTTCAGCGGTTTTGTGGCTTCACCCACGGCCTCTCCACCTTGGGGCCATATGTTAATCAACCGTTCTACTTTCATGATGATCAACCTCCAGTCAGAATATTCTTTGCAAACCTAGGATACCAACCTGTTGGCATATTCACAGTTTTTAACGAGTTACATGTTGGAATCGTTTTTAGGTGCCTAAAGAGAATACTGAAATCTAGAATGGACATGATCACCGGTCAGGAGACAGGTGATCATGTCAATTTGTCACTACAAATTCATGTTTAGAACTTCACAGTATTTGTAACTGGGCATTCCAGCATTAGTTGACAGGACTTTTTTGCATCAAAATTATTTAGTTTCTCTACCTGCAATTAGTAGATAGATCACCTGAATATTGTTTTTATTTTAGTTCACACTGATACGTCAACAATAACAAAGTGCTTCATAGAGATGAATTAACCCATGATTATTTATTTAAATATGGCGGGTGGGCTGTCGATTTCAGCACCCACTCCCCCTCCCCGTATTATGTGGGTGAGCTCTGGAGTGGGTGGGAAAGTGATACGCTGGGCACCCACTCTATTCTACGTGCTCCATTACTGAAAACATACCGTCGCGTAAAATCCAGCCCACAGAAGGGTAATGCTATAATGGGACTTAAACATGAGAATGAAAAATTTAATCGGAGGCATTGGGCAACAAGTCAGTGTAAGTCAGCAGGACTGGGTGATTTATGAGTAAGATTTGGTGTGCAATCATTCGTGGGCAGTGGAGGTTGAGAGGTCTAGATGTGACAAATCTGATGATGAGGATTTGATTTCAGCAGCAAATGGGCTGAGGCAAGGTGGCAACAAGCAATGTTACAGAAGTGGCAGGGCAGTAGTGGTCTTTGTGATGGTGAGGATACAGTTGGAAGATCAGCTTGGGTTGAAGACATTGATATACTATGTTGTTCAACCTGATACAGTAGCTGAGAGAGTGACAAGGGTACAGAGTTTGTGTTGGGGATGAAGATCATGATTTTGAAATTTAACTGGAGGAAGTTGAGGCTCTTCCTATACAGGGTCTTGGACAGGCAGTATGACAAGACAGTGGAGGGATTGAGACAGCTGGAGGAATTGGGCACCGTCGGTGTATGCTTTCTGATGATGTTGCCAAGGGCAGCATGATGGGGAGAAAGAAGAGGCGTCCCCGGATAGATCCTTGAAGGGCGGGAGATCTCCAGAAGTAATGTACCGAAGTGGGAAGAGAAACTATTGGCTCTAGTTATATTTGAGCACATTAATTACATCCACAACTGCAAACCAAGATTAAATTATGGATTTTATAAGACATTTCTATTTACTGCAATAAATGTGTAGCATTATATCTTCAATTAAGGTCAATCTAAAATCACAGCTTACTTGAAATACAAACTGAATTTTCCCCTTTGCTGATCTTGGTAGCACATCAACTCTTGACAAATTATTTTAAATGCATTTATGCTGATAATACAAACTAATATTCCATTTTGTTAAATTGTGACTCATATAATATATTGACAAATAGATGTAACAGTCAAATATGTGCCTTATTCTTTAATTGAAGAATTTAAAAGCACAAACACATTGGACTGGATTTTGCGGGGCTGTTGGGAGCCTCCCACCGTTCGGAGAACTGGCAGAGGAACCCCTGCCAATTAAGTGAACATAGAACATACAGTACAGAAGGAGGCCATTCGGCCCATCGAATCTGCACCGATCCACTTAAACCCTCGCCTCCACCCTATCCTCGTAACCCAGTAACCTCTCCTAACCTTTTTGGATACTAAGGGCAATGTAGCATGGCCAGTCCACCTAACCTGCACGTCTTTGGACTGTGGGAGGAAACTGGAGCACCCGGAAGACACCCACGCAGACATTGGGAGAAGATGCAGACTCCGCACAGACAGTGACCCAGCGGGGAATCGAACCTGGGATCCTGGCGCTGTGAAGCCACAGTGCTAGCCACTTGTGCTACCGTGCTGCCCTACTAACAGGGTTTCACAAATGGTCAAGTCCATTAACCATAAACCCCATGATCATAGAATTTACAGTGCAGAAGAAGGCCATTCAGCCCATTGAGTATGCAGCATCCCTTGGAAAGCGCAACCTACTTAATTTCACACCTCCGCCCTATCTCCATAACCCAGCAACCCCACCTAACCTTTTTGGACACTAAGGGCAATTTAGCATGGCCAATCCACCTAACCTCCACATCTTTGGACTGTGGGAGGAAACTGGAGCAGCCGGAGGAAACCAATGCAGCCACGGGGAGAACATGCAGACTCCGCACAGACAGTGACCCTAGCTGGGAATTGAACCTGGGACCCTGGAGCTGTGAAGCAATAAATACTAATCACTGTGCTACCTTGCCATCCTGGAGCCACCTCCATGCTTGAGGTTTTCCCCAGCAGCAAAAAGCCCAGCCAACCAAGAGCTCCCAGCCAATCTGAGACTGGCAGCTGCTCATCCCTGCCTGCAGGAACAGTGCTAGCAACACTGATCTATCAGAGACACAGGAATATCATGGCACCCTACACCAAAAGTAATTGAAGATAGGATGGGAGCGGTTGCTGTGGGGGGTGCAGCGAGATCAGAGGCAAGGGCAGGGGGAGTAGCTTTCAACACCTGATATTTTTTAATGTAAAGCAAAAGCAAAATGCTGCAGATGCTCAGATGCAGATATGAAATCAAAACAGAAAATTCTGGAAATGCTCAGCAGGTCTGGCAGCATCTGTGGAGAGCTAATATTTAATTTCAATTACCGTTAATCAGAACAAAGTTATCAACCTGAAACATCAACTCTGTTTATCACTGCTGAGCATTTCCAGAGTTTTATGTTTTTACAGCTGCTGTAATGCTTTTCCAATGTTTGGCCCACCTGTTAAAACACTACTTCAGATACAGGCAGAGTGCAAGTCACTGAATGACAAGTTTCTGTTTCATGTGCATTTGCAAATGGTTTCTTCTATTAGTTGGGCTGAGCACCCTCATAACATACCTGGCTGGTCCATTTGCTGAGCAACCATTAAATGTGACTGAACCTCTGAGCTACAAAAATATAAAGCACCTTGAAGTTGAATGATTAATATTTTGATATTAATATTGTAGAAAGGGACTATTTTGCTGGAAATTAAACTGACGTTGCTACAAGTACCTCTAAAAATTGTATTTTCTGAGTTTGTCTCAGTTTGTAATTTTTAACTACTCTGGTTTTTGTATTGCTATTTTCCTCTAATGATGGAACATTTTTCTATTTCTATTTTTTAAATATAGCAATAAACCTAATCCCAATCAGATATCAAACATTAATGGAAAGCCTGCTGTGGTGAACGGTCCAATTGGAGGATTGGTTTATCAACCTCAGAACTCTGGCATAGGCCGGCCCTGTGAAAGTTGTTACAGTAAGTACTGTTGAAACTAAATTATTGATGAATCAGACCTGAAGCAAGAGGATACTGCAGCCAGACATATTATTGTAAATTCACAAATATATTTGCTTGCCTGGGGATTAATTGACAACTTTAATTTAGGTACTCAATAAAATCATACTGTGTCTTCCCTCAGGTCATTTTTTCCTATTTAGCTTTCATAGTGTAAGATCCGCTTGGGGGAACCGTAAAGCAAAACAATCAAATTTACCAAACAACCCTCAAATGAAGAAGTTATCAATAAGATTTCACTTTTTGTAACTTTTACTTAGCATGAATCACAACAAATACAAATTAAACATGAATGATCAGGCGGAACTTCCGGTGGCAGCCATAAGTTGATCGGTTGCACACAAGGTGGCTCCTGCTTGGAGGTGTTGGTTTTGACCCTTTCTACCCAGTTAATGGATGATCTTTGTGCAAACGTGCGAAGTGAGTGGGGGGGTGTTAGATTCTGCCCCTGAGTGGAATGTCAGCAGGGTATCACCGACAAACGTCGGTACAAACCCTAGCTCAGGAGTTTGAAGTCCCGCATGGCGCAGCACCAACAGAGAAAATGGTAAGAAGTCTGATAACACCAGGTTAAAGTCTAACAGGTTTGTTTCGAATCATTAGCTTTCGGAGCGCTGCTCCTTCCTCACCTGAGTTCCGAAAGCTAGTGATATCAAAACAAACCTGTTGGACTTTAACCTGGTGTTGTAAGACTTCTTACTGTGCTCACCCCAGTCCAACGCCGGCATCCCCACAACAGAGAAAATGGCAGAGGGGGAAGGGTCGTCGTCGTCTGCCACATTGCCTGTGGAGCAATTGATGGACTTTACCAATGGGGAGTTTTGGCAACAGTGAATAGAGGTGCATGAGAACTGGTCCAGGGCGATTAAGGGAGCAATGGCCCCTCTTCGCGGGACCCTGAATCAGGTGGAGATGCGCCTGAAGCCGCAAGATGTGATGATCTAAGAGATGGAAAGGGTGGTGTTGGACCAAGGCGACCGGATAGTATCGTTGGAGGTAGAGATGGTGATGCTGAGGGCAAAGGTTGGACAAACAGGAGAATCGGTCCAGGCGGCAGATTTTGCGAATCATAGGCTACGTTTCGAGGGTGGTCGAGAAATTGGTCGAGCCAGGGGTCTTCAAGAATGCTGCAGAGGTGGATCATGACCATCGGTCATTACGACAGAGGCCGAGAGCCGGGGAGCCGCCACGGCTGGTAATTGTGTGTATGCACCAGTCCCAAGATAAGGGGAAGATTCTGAGGTGGGCAAAAGCAACTCGAGACAGCAGCTGGGAGGGAAATAGGATCTGGATTTCTGAGAACATGGGTGCTGACCTTGCCAAACGGCGGGCAGGGTTTAATAATTTTCACGGTCTCTACCCTCCGTGCCATAGACAGCAGCAGAGCATCCCACCTCTTGAAATGCCCTTTGACCCCCTCTACCAGACTGGCCAGGTTCCATTTATGCATTGTGGCCCAATCATCGGCCATCTGAATACCCAGATACCTAAACCACCTTGAATGGCACGGCTCCCAGATTCGCACTCCTCCCCTTGGCATTCACCGGAAATACCTCACTTTTCGCCACATTCAGTTTATACCCAGAAAATGCATCGAATTTCCCCAGCAGATCCAATTATTTTCCCCATGCACTTCAGCAGGTTTGAAACGTATAACAATAAATCATTCACATACAATGACACCCTTTGCTCCCGACCTCCCCTCACAATGTCCTTCCATTCTCTGGAAGCCTGCAACACCATCGCCAATGTTTCAATAGCCAGTGTATTTTTAACATACAGTTCCAAAAATGTCCATACAATTTCACTATTCAGATGTGGTTACAATAGACAGGCTTTTGGGTCTGGACTTGCTGCCCACCTTTTACATTTTCAGCAATTCTGTGTTGGATGGCAAAAAAAGTATGCTAATCCAGGAACTATATCCTCTTCAGCATTTCCTGCAGTTTGAGTCCTTTGAATACAAATGCAAAGGATGGCAACAATAATGGGGCCATGTAACTTTCTTTGGCCTATCTCGGTGCCCAAAGAGGTCATGCCTCGGTTTAGCTAGCACTACACATATAAATTTTAGCAGAATATGGTTTTAGTTTGTGATGCCGACACAACTAAAACAACTAAAACAGAAGAGAGAGGAGAGAGGCTTTGCAGATGCTGAAGAACAGGCATCAAACTTCCATTTTGCAGTTAGCATGTTGGCTGCTTGCATTCCCATGCTGCCCCATTCCTCAGAGACCAGCCACAGCAAAGCACCACATGTTAGCAGAAATCATTGATAGAGACTGTGGCACCTTCTTCCTGGCTATCAGTCATTTTGAAGCTGCAGGTTAGGGTCCGCCTCTCTTAGCGGTCGGAAATCCTGCCATGCAGATGCTGTGCACCCAAGTCAAATAGGGCTGAAACGTTTTGCCAAAGTAGTCTGAGGTTAACCTTAATTTCATTAACACAGGGCTAAATCACTGGCTTTGAAAGCAGACTAAGGCAGGCCAGCAGCAGTGTTCAATTCCCGTTCCAGCCTCCCTGAACAGCAGCCGGAATGTGGCGATTAGGGGCTTTTCACATTCACTTCATTTGAAACCTACTTGTGACAATAAGCGATTTTCATTTCATTTAATTTCAAATCTCAAATAAACCATTAGTATTCTTGATTTCTATGATTCTGCCTGATTTCTCAACCACGGCCTCTAGCTTCAGATGACAATTCTGTTACGAAGACATACTTATGTCAAATATTGGAACTTTTAAAAGACAGATTATGTTTGAGACTGACAAAAATGATTTTGAAACTACAGCAAGATGGCCAAGTCTAATTGAGTCACTACATCAAAGACAACAAGTCTGCAAATTTCAATACAGACAAGGGCTTCCCCGGGGATTTGTAAACAACCCTCTTCCTACCTTATCAAGAGGCATCCATAGTATTCAACAATACTAAACAAACCATTCAGAGACTGATTACTTGAACAAAAAGCCTTGATTTTTTTCTAAGGTAGCTCTCCAGATGAGCTGATCAAGTTATCATTGGAAAATACAATTATTTTTAGAAATACAGGCAGCTGGAGAGAGGTTATGTGACCAACCAAGCTTCTTGTGTGTGCTTGGGGCCAAACATCAGCAGTTGAATGGAAAAAAAAGCCTGCTCTCTCCCTCTATCTAAAGATTGAGCTCTGCCTACTGAATTGAATTGTATCTTCATTGCTAGATCTTTAAATAAATGTTTCAATTTTCCAGCATCATTGCCAGAGAACAAAAAAAACATCAGCCACATCTTTAAATTGGAAGCATCAGGACTAGCTGATCCTATCTGCTGCCAAGAAGATAGCACGCTATCAACTGTGAAGTTTAAACATTTGTTTACGAACTCTAATTTGGCCCAATCCATCCTCCCCTACTATGTCTTCTGTATTTGTATGTGTGCATCCATGTATTTGCACATGTTTTACCGGGGTTGGATTGCAGTGTAAAAAAAAGCTAACACATTACTTTATCCAAGTCAATAAAACCTGTCTGACTACGAGTCGAGTATCCTTATCTGTAAATCCAAACACCGAATGCATCCAAACACCACACTTTCTTGGAAGCTTATCGACCTTAAGCACAGGAGGTCTGTGACCTGGACTGACACGAATCTCACCAATAGCACCCGACCTTTATTATTCAGTAGTACATCTTTTATTTTTATTTTTTTAATTTAGAAGTTCCCAATTAATTTTTTTCCAATTAAGGGGCAATTTAGCGTGGCCAATCCACCTAACCTGCACATCTTTCGGTTGTGGGAGTGAGACCCACACAGACACTGGGAGAATGTACAAACTCCAAACGGACAGTGGACCGGAATCGAACCCGGGTCCTCGGCGCTGTAAGGCAGCAGTGCTAACCACTGTGCCACCGTGCCGCCCTCTTTATTATGACTGCTGTCATTAGTCCCACTAAAATTTGAGCCTTTGTGTAAAGCAAGGGTCGTGTACATGCGTGCACAGAGATGTATCATTTAACCAATTGCTAGCGTGAATACGAAATGAAAAATAAACTACAATGTATAAATTAGTCACAACACTGGAGATAGTCACAATGTGGAAGCTCAATTGTCAATATCATCTTAGTCAGCCCCTTGGGATCGAGGATGACTTGCTTGCACTCCAGCTGATGGGCTCTGGGGCGGCTGATAAGTCCAGTGCACAATCTTCAGATTCTGCCACATGTGGGGCAGGTGGTGGTTGAAGGGTTTGGTATTTGGGCTGTTTGGAGGTTTGTATGTACCCTCTAATGACTCCACTTTGTCTCTGCACACTCCCGACAAAGTGTCTCAATGTGCTCAGTGCCCCCCCGAATGTGCTCCATTTTGGTTGTTCACAAACCAGGGTCTCCCATGAGTTGATATGTTTGACCTCTTCAGGGATGCTTTGAAGGCATTCCTAAAGTTTCAGCTGTCCTAGGAGTCTCGTGCCACAACCTCGCTCTGTGTCGGGAAATTGCTTGGGGAATCTGGCGTCAAGAATATGATGGACATGTCCCACCTAGTGGAGTTGGTTTTGAGTGATTAGCGCCTTGCTGCTGGACAAGTTGGCCTGGAGAGGATGTTGCTGTTGGACCCCCTGTTGTGCCACCGCATTTGGAAGAACTTGCTACGATATGGCTGGTGGTGCTTCTCCAGTGCTTTGAGGTGCCTACTGCCAGCTATCCAAGTCTCTGAAGCATATAGGAGAGCATGGATTACTGCTGCTCAGTAAATTTATTGTCTCAATTTCAGGTTTGAGATCCTGGTCTTCAAAGACTGTCTTGCTCAGTCAACATAAGATTGAGTTAGCACATTGGGAGAGATGAATGAATTTTGTCATCTATTCCTGCCTTTGTCAAGAGGAGGCTCCCAAGATAGTACATATTTCCCAGGATTTCATCATTTGTCTTAATTGACGAAAGGGGATATTTTGCTGTGGTGGCTGTTTGGAAGAGCATTTTCTGGGTGTTTAAAGAAAGGCCCATTTTCTCGTGAAGTTGTCAATGGCCTGGAGCTCTGCTTCTGAGAGAGTTTGCACACAATTAAGCGCCATCTGCATACTGAAGCTCTAAGACAGAAATTGGAGTGGTTTTGGATTTAAGGCAGCTTAGGTCAAATTATTTCCTGCCTGTTCTACAGATTATCTCCACACCAAAATTGATAATTTGCTGGAGGTGAAGTGCAGTATTGCAGCAAGAAAATAGAGAGAGTTGGAGCAATGACAGAGTCTTGTTTGATTCCACTGTGATAGGGTTTCTGATAGTTCAATTAGTTAGGATCATGGCTTGCATGTCATGGAGTAGGTGGAGGACGATGAATTTCTGAGGGCTGGCAAATTAGAGGAAGATTAATTGACTACTAACAATCAATCTGTATACAGAATACACAAATTACATATTGCTAAAAGATAATAAGTTAAGATGGTTAAAAATACTTGAATGTCACCTACTCTCTCAGGCTAAATTATGAATTAAATGGATTCCAAATATGATAAGAATTTCAAAAGTTTAAAACAGTGATGGGCAACCTAGACTAGTGATTGTGCAGCATGAGTGGCCCTCCGTCATCTCAGTGGGCCTCAAGATTGAAATCAGGCTTGTTCACTAACTATGACCCTTGAATAAGATTGAATTCATTTAATACACGCTGAATATTTTATAACAAGTTATGGAAAATACTTAAATCATTCATATATTAATAGAACTGTCATCAACTTCAAGTGATAAAGTCAAAATAAATATTTGCACTTTGGATGCACTGGGAGAGCATGGCCTTCACAGCCAATGTGTGCAATCAGCATGCACCTCACTTCACGGTCACTTGCTTTATGTGGGGATCACTTCAGTTATACCGGCAGGAAAAAAGTTAATCGGATGGAAACCAGCGAATGTGGCACCTCTGTGCTTGGGCAACAAAATGTCTCGTGGGCTGCACTCAGAATTCTGATGGGCCACATATGGCCCCCGGACCGCAGGGTGCCCACCACTGGTTTAAAATATAGGTTCTATTTTGGGGTCCAGTATGTTGGAGGAAACTGTATCATCAAACTTACCTCTAATAGGAACACGTGCGTAGGAGCAGTCCCAATCTATTTTGGCTTTTAGGCTTCTATCAATCAGATGGAAAATAATTGAATAAACCACATAAGGATTGGAATAGTCACGAAAATTAGAAAAATAACAACTGATTTGGATTTTATTGGAGATCTATATTGGTTGTTGCAATTTCTTAGAACATTCCACAGTTTAATAGGTAGCAAGTATTTTTCTAGGTTAAAATATTCAAAACTTTGAATAATTAGGACAAGTAATTTTTACTTGACTATTCTTCACTTTTCAGTCACACAATCTCAACAATGGTATTCGTGGGGACCTCCGAATATGCAATGTAGACTTTGTGCTTCATGCTGGACATACTGGAAGAAGTATGGTGGTCTGAAGATGCCTACTCGAACAGAGGCAGAAAAAATGTCACCCACGCACGATATTTCGGTAACAACAAGCGGAAAGATCTGAATTTTCCAAATTGTGGCTACTTGTGATTAGCTACTGAGACTGAAGAGTTCAAGTATGATTGATGGACCAGCTTATGTTGGTTTTCATTCTGCCAGAAATAATGTCTGTCGTTAACGTGTGGCAGTGGGAAATATTTTATTTATGCTCAGCAAACTCCATTACCTCCCATTGTTCCGAATTGATGTGTGACCTTAATACGATTTCAAATTAATGCTGATTTTGCTCTCCAATTTGGTTATGTGAAACCATTTTAGCATTTTGATTGATATTCTTTCTTATCATTTCTATCTTAATAGAGAAAGGATGCTTTATCTTATATCACGATGGTGCAAGAACCCATTACAGCATTGTCTTGTCGTCTTTTAAAATATTACTACAAAGCCCACAATGCATGACAGAGTAAAGTTAACGTCAGGCTTCAAGATGTAGAGCTTAATCAGATGGTTGTAAACATTTTAGATGGATTGGAATGTTACAGATGGCAAGTTTTATACTTCTCTGAAAATGCCATTACCATTATTTTGCATGTGTGCAATGTAGGTTTGTCTCCGGTTTATCCCATGATATATTGAAGTGTAAATTGGTCAGGTTAATCAGGCTTGAATCTGGAGTAAAGTAAAGTAAAATCGCCATAATAAAGAAGGAGTTTGAGTGCGTTAGTAATGGAGGAACTGATGTTCAATGTCATTGTCATCCCCCCCCAAATGGTGTGTGTACGGCTTGTGTTTCTTCTCTCTTTCTTTTCTCTCTCTCTCTCTCTCTCTCTCTCTCTCTCGTCTCTCTCTCTCTCTCTCTCTCTCTCGTCTCCCCCCCCCCCCCCCCCCCCCCCCCCCCCCCCCCCGGTGTGCATTCAGAAATTGAGGAATTTGACTTTCCCAAATTTGACTTACAAATGCTGTTTGTAGTAGTGATTCTTGTTTTGCAATTTGCAATGCATTTACTGACTAACTAGATGCTCTTTTTCTCCACATTTTAAAAAGGAGCCGCACATAAGAGGTGCCTTTCGTCATGGTCAACCTGGGCATGGTGTGCCAATACACATCGATAGTCCGAAGTCTACTTTGAAGACACGTCAGTCTTTCTTCCTGCAGACAACACATCTTACAAAACTTGCCAGGCATGTCTGTAGAGATATTCTGCGGCTGAAACAAGCAGCAAGGAGGCCATTTGTTCCAATTAACTGTGCTGCCATTAAGGCAGAATGTAAGAACTTTTTAAATTCCTAGCTTTGACTTTCATGCTTTCAACCATTCCCCTGACCTATTGTTTGCAATAAATGATACTTATGAATTACTACATTATTTATTTG
>NW_027309235.1:0-45212 GCF_047496885.1 Scyliorhinus torazame | reverse complement strand
CTCGCACATTCAGGAATGAGAATTTTTTGAGTCAAGCAGAATGAGACTTTGAGGTGCAATGGTTCTGTGTTGGACACAAATGCATTTGGATGGTCAGCAGGTGCCCTACTGTATTGTTTCTGGTAAATTGGAGTATATGGGTTCACAAGTAAAGAAACTGGGTTAAATTGTGTTTAGAAATAGGATTATGAAAATAGACACTTCCTGCCCGATAACAGTGTGAGGAGAAGAGAGTAGGAATATAAGGAGTGTGAGACAGCCCATTGGAAAGAATGAAGCCTTCAGTCCCCGTCACAGACAGTGAAAGCAGCAGTGAGATCTCATCTGCTCTTTGAACTGAGGCTGCAGTGGTAATGATGGGAGGTGTCCACAGGGGCTTACAGTCTTCACACCACAGATCAGCCAGAAACACAGGACAGAAGGTTGTCCATGTGGCCAAGGCTAGGGGGTCATAAAGAAGGTGGAGGCAGTCACTGAAACACTTTGGGGGATTTAAAAAATGGCCATTGCTCCTTCATTTCCTCAGCAGCGTGCTCCATGTGAGAGCTCACCAGGAAGCTTCAGTTTAGCAGGACCGACACAGAAGCTCTATTTAAACCTCCGGAAACCGAAGGCTGTATATCTGGTGCATCTGGGCAGATTGTTGTTCCAGGAGTAAAAATATTTGAAATCACGTAATTCTTTTTCCAAAAACAAGGAAGGCAAGTGTTTATGAGAGGAAATTAGAGGCCCATTCATTTTCTCGAGTTTAAACAGCAGCCGTGTTGTTGATCCATCACAAACCAGAGAGTTCCTCACTCAGAAAAAGACAATCACCCTGACCCACCAACTGGTACAGAAGATGGACGTTCAGTCCATCGTGTTTTGTGCTGGCCCTGAGAGCCGGGCACTTAATACCCCCACCTCCAACCACTTTCCTAAAGTTTCCAAATTCCCCCCTCTGAAGTGTTAATTCCTTTCGGAAAGTTCTGATTGGCTCTGCCTCCAGGCGATGTGTTACAAAGCTCCGTAAAAAACACATTAACCAGCTCTTCTTCTGAACATTCCTGTCTCCGCCCGCACCTTCCCAGTTAGTGTTCCTGCTCAGCAGTGGAACGGACAGCTTTGTAGCTGGTCAGCCTGACTGTGGGTTTGAAACAGGGGTGGTTTGGGTGGGGGGAACTGTGACAATCTGAGTGAGGATGGCCTTGCAACCTCAACATGCTTCTGTCTTTTGTGAATGATCCAAAATCTCTGTTCATTTGGTTGCTGAGCTGTCTGTCGGTCAAAAGGGTTTCTCTTTATTTACCCTGAAAGAACTCGGCCATTTCGAATGCCTCGATTCAATCTCAGTCACCCTCTCCACGAAGCACAACAATGCCAGACTCCTCACAGTAACAGAGGTCCCAGTGCCATTAATCTCCTCTGCACCCTCTCCCAAGGACTTTCAATACTCCAAGTGCTTCTTTCGCACGTGTCTTCGCCACGTATCAAAACACACTTGAGGAAAGAAACTCAACTATCCTGGAATGTGCCAAACTATCCTGATGATTTTTATCCTTCACTACTTCCGTCCCAGTCAGTCCAGCCTCATTCAGACTGACCCCTCTCCCACCACTCGGAGGCTACTCACTGGACTCAATCCTGGAGTTGTTCTTTGGGCTTTGCATCCGCTGCAGTTAAGGTTGTTGACAGCTTTGCAGAGTCACTGAAGGTTAATGCAATCTAACAGAGAGCTTTGTTGCCTTTCCTGGCCACAGACTGATTGTTGAAAACAGCCACAAACAGAAACAAGAGCATTTTATCTGCTAGTCAAGTGACAGCTCCATCCAGTGAGTGAGTGAGTGAGCTGGGAGCGAGTGAGTGGGCTGGGAGTGAGTGAGTGAGCTGGGAGCGAGTGAGTGGGCTGGGAGTGAGTGAGTGAGCTGGGAGTGAGTGAGTGGGCTGGGAGTGAGTGAGTGAGCTGGGAGCGAGTGAGTGGGCTGGGAGTGAGTGAGCTGGGAGTGAGTGAGTGGGCTGGGAGTGAGTGAGTGAGTGAGCTGGGAGTGAGTGAGCGGGCTGGGAGTGAGTGAGCTGGGAGTGAGTGAGTGGGCTGGGAGTGAGTGAGCTGGGAGTGAGTGAGTGAGCTGGGAGCGAGTGAGTGGGCTGGGAGTGAGTGAGTGGGCTGGGAGTGAGTGAGTGAGCTGGGAGTGAGTGAGTGGGCTGGGAGTGAGTGAGTGGGCTGGGAGTGAGTGAGCGGGCTGGGAGTGAGTGAGCTGGGAGTGAGTGAGTGAGTGAGCTGGGAGTGAGTGAGTGAGCTGGGAGCGAGTGAGTGGGCTGGGAGTGAGTGAGTGGGCTGGGAGTGAGTGAGTGAGCTGGGAGCGAGTGAGTGGGCTGGGTGCGAGTGAGTGAGCTGGGAGTGAGTGAGTGGGCTGGGAGTGAGTGAGTGAGTGGGCTGGGAGTGAGTGAGTGGGCTGGGAGCGAGTGAGTGAGCTGGGAGTGAGTGAGTGGGCTGGGAGTGAGTGAGTGAGTGAGCTGGGAGTGAGTGAGCGGGCTGGGAGTGAGTGAGCTGGGAGTGAGTGAGCGGGCTGGGAGTGAGTGAGCTGGGAGTGAGTGAGCGGGCTGGGAGTGAGTGGGCTGGGAGCGAGTGAGTGGGCTGGGAGTGAGTGAGTGAGTGAGCTGGGAGCGAGTGAGTGGGCTGGGAGTGAGTGAGTGGGCTGGGAGTGAGTGAGTGAGTGAGCTGGGAGCGAGTGAGTGGGCTGGGAGTGAGTGAGTGAGTGAGCTGGGAGTGAGTGAGCGGGCTGGGAGTGAGTGAGCTGGGAGTGAGTGAGTGGGCTGGGAGTGAGTGAGTGAGCTGGTAGCGAGTGAGTGGGCTGGGAGTGAGTGAGTGGGCTGGGAGTGAGTGAGTGAGCTGGGAGCGAGTGAGTGGGCTGGGAGTGAGTGAGTGAGCTGGGAGCGAGTGAGTGGGCTGGGAGTGAGTGAGTGGGCTGGGAGTGAGTGAGTGAGTGAGCTGGGAGTGAGTGAGCGGGCTGGGAGTGAGTGAGCTGGGAGTGAGTGAGTGGGCTGGGAGTGAGTGAGTGAGCTGGGAGCGAGTGAGTGGGCTGGGAGTGAGTGAGTGGGCTGGGAGTGAGTGAGTGAGCTGGGAGCGAGTGAGTGGGCTGGGTGCGAGTGAGTGAGCTGGGAGTGAGTGAGTGGGCTGGGAGTGAGTGAGTGAGTGGGCTGGGAGTGAGTGAGTGGGCTGGGAGTGAGTGAGTGAGTGAGCTGGGAGCCAGTGAGTGAGCTGGGAGTGAGTGAGTGGGCTGGGAGTGAGTGAGTGAGTGAGCTGGGAGTGAGTGAGCGGGCTGGGAGTGAGTGAGCTGGGAGTGAGTGAGCGGGCTGGGAGTGAGTGAGCTGGGAGTGAGTGAGCGGGCTGGGAGTGAGTGGGCTGGGAGTGAGTGAGTGGGCTGGGAGTGAGTGAGTGAGTGAGCTGGGAGCGAGTGAGTGGGCTGGGAGTGAGTGAGTGGGCTGGGAGTGACTGAGTGAGTGAGCTGGGAGCGAGTGAGTGGGCTGGGAGTGAGTGAGTGAGTGAGCTGGGAGTGAGTGAGCGGGCTGGGAGTGAGTGAGCTGGGAGTGAGTGAGTGTGCTGGGAGTGAGTGAGTGAGCTGGTAGCGAGTGAGTGGGCTGGGAGTGAGTGAGTGGGCTGGGAGTGAGTGAGTGAGCTGGGAGCGAGTGAGTGGGCTGGGTGCGAGTGAGTGAGCTGGGAGTGAGTGAGTGGGCTGGGAGTGAGTGAGTGAGTGGGCTGGGAGTGAGTGAGTGGGCTGGGAGTGAGTGAGTGAGTGAGCTGGGAGCGAGTGAGTGAGCTGGGAGTGAGTGAGTGGGCTGGGAGTGAGTGAGTGAGTGAGCTGGGAGTGAGTGAGCGGGCTGGGAGTGAGTGAGCTGGGAGTGAGTGAGCGGGCTGGGAGTGAGTGAGCTGGGAGTGAGTGAGCGGGCTGGGAGTGAGTGGGCTGGGAGTGAGTGAGTGGGCTGGGAGTGAGTGAGTGAGTGAGCTGGGAGCGAGTGAGTGGGCTGGGAGTGAGTGAGTGGGCTGGGAGTGAGTGAGTGAGTGAGCTGGGAGCGAGTGAGTGGGCTGGGAGTGAGTGAGCTGGGAGTGAGTGAGCGGGCTGGGAGTGAGTGGGCTGGGAGTGAGTGAGTGGGCTGGGAGTGAGTGAGTGAGTGAGCTGGGAGCGAGTGAGTGGGCTGGGAGTGAGTGAGCTGGGAGTGAGTGAGCGGGCTGGGAGTGAGTGAGTGAGTGGGCTGGGAGTGAGTGAGTGGGCTGGGAGCGAGTGAGTGAGTGAGCTGTGAGCGAGTGAGCTGGGAGTGAGTGAGTGAGCTGGGAGTGGCTGAGTGAGTGGGCTGGGAGCGAGTGAGTGGGCTGGGAGTGAGTGAGTGAGTGAGCTGGGAGCGAGTGAGTGAGTGAGCTGGGAGCGAGTGAGTGAGTGAGCTGGGAGCGAGTGAGTGAGCTGGGAGCGAGTGAGTGAGTGAGCTGGGAGCGAGTGAGTGGGCTGGGAGTGAGTGAGTGAGTGAGCTGGGAGTGAGTGAGTGAGTGAGCCGGGAGTGAGTGAGTGGGCTGGGAGTGAGTGAGTGAGTGGGCTGGGAGTGAGTGAGTGGGCTGGGAGTGAGTGAGTGAGTGAGCTGGGAGCGAGTGAGTGGGCTGGGAGTGAGTGAGTGAGTGAACTGGGAGTGAGTGAGTGGGCTGGGAGTGAGTGAGTGAGTGAGCTGGGAGTGAGTGAGTGAGTGGGCTGGGAGCGAGTGAGTGAGTGAGCTGGGAGCGAGTGAGCTGGGAGTGAGTGAGTGAGCTGGGAGTGGCTGAGTGAGTGGGCTGGGAGCGAGTGAGTGGGCTGGGAGCAAGTGAGTGAGCTGGGAGTGAGTGAGTGGGCTGGGAGTGAGTGAGTGAGTGAGCTGGGAGCGAGTGAGTGAGTGAGTTGGGAGCGAGTGAGTGAGTGAGCTGGGAGCGAGTGAGTGAGCTGGGAGCGAGTGAGTGAGTGAGCTGGGAGCGAGTGAGTGGGCTGGGAGTGAGTGAGTGAGTGAGCTGGGAGTGAGTGAGTGAGTGAGTGAGCTGGGAGCGAGTGAGTGGGCTGGGAGTGAGTGAGTGAGTGAGCTGGGAGCGAGTGAGTGAGTGAGCTGGGAGCGAGTGAGTGGGCTGGGAGCGAGTGAGTGAGTGAGCTGGGAGTGAGTGAGTGAGCAGGGAGCGAGTGAGTGGGCTGGGAGTGAGTGAGTGAGCTGGGAGCGAGTGAGTGAGTGAGCTGGGAGTGAGTGAGTGGGCTGGGAGCGAGTGAGTGAGCTGGAAGCGAGTGAGTGAGTGAGCTGGGAGTGAGTGAGTGGGCTGGGAGCGAGTGAGTGAGTGAGCTGGGAATGAGCGAGTGAGCGGGCTGGGAGTGAGTGAGTGGGCTGGGAGCGAGTGAGTGAGTGGGCTGGGAGTGAGTGAGTGGGCTGGGAGCGAGTGAGTGGGCTGGGAGTGAGTGAGTGAGCGGGCTGGGAGTGAGTGAGTGAGTGAGCTGGGAGTGAGTGAGTGGGCTGGGAGTGAGTGAGTGAGCTGGGAGCGAGTGAGTGAGCTGGGAGCGAGTGAGTGAGTGAGCTGGGAATGAGCGAGTGAGCGGGCTGGGAGTGAGTGAGTGGGCTGGGAGCGAGTGAGTGGGCTGGGAGCGAGTGAGTGAGTGGGCTGGGAGTGAGTGAGTGGGCTGGGAGCGAGTGAGTGGGCTGGGAGTGAGTGAGTGAGCAGGCTGGGAGTGAGTGAGTGAGTGAACTGGGAGTGAGTGAGTGGGCTGGGAGTGAGTGAGTGAGTGAGCTGGGAGTGAGTGAGTGAGCTGGGAGCGAGTGAGTGAGTGAGCTGGGAGTGAGTGAGTGAGCTGGGAGCGAGTGAGTGAGTGAGCTGGGAGTGAGTGAGTGAGCTGGGAGCGAGTGAGTGAGCTGGGAACGAGTGAGTGAGTGAGCTGGGAGTGAGTGAGTGGGCTGGGAGTGAGTGAGTGAGTGGGCTGGGAGTGAGTGATTGGGCTGGGAGTGAGTGAGTGAGTGAGCTGGGAGCGAGTGAGTGAGCTGGGAGTGAGTGAGTGGGCTGGGAGTGAGTGAGTGAGTGAGCTGGGAATGAGTGAGCGGGCTGGGAGTGAGTGAGCTGGGAGTGAGTGAGCGGGCTGGGAGTGAGTGAGCTGGGAGTGAGTGAGCGGGCTGGGAGTGAGTGGGCTGGGAGTGAGTGAGTGGGCTGGGAGTGAGTGAGTGGGCTGGGAGTGAGTGAGTGAGTGAGCTGGGAGCGAGTGAGTGGGCTGGGAGTGAGTGAGTGGGCTGGGAGTGAGTGAGTGAGTGAGCTGGGAGCGAGTGAGTGGGCTGGGAGTGAGTGAGTGAGTGAGCTGGGAGTGAGTGAGCGGCCTGGGAGTGAGTGAGCTGGGAGTGAGTGAGTGGGCTGGGAGTGAGTGAGTGAGCTGGTAGCGAGTGAGTGGGCTGGGAGTGAGTGAGTGGGCTGGGAGTGAGTGAGTGAGCTGGGAGCGAGTGAGTGGGCTGGGTGCGAGTGAGTGAGCTGGGAGTGAGTGAGTGGGCTGGGAGTGAGTGAGTGAGTGGGCTGGGAGTGAGTGAGTGGGCTGGGAGTGAGTGAGTGAGTGAGCTGGGAGCGAGTGAGTGAGCTGGGAGTGAGTGAGTGGGCTGGGAGTGAGTGAGTGAGTGAGCTGGGAGTGAGTGAGCGGGCTGGGAGTGAGTGAGCTGGGAGTGAGTGAGCGGGCTGGGAGTGAGTGAGCTGGGAGTGAGTGAGCGGGCTGGGAGTGAGTGGGCTGGGAGTGAGTGAGTGGGCTGGAAGTGAGTGAGTGAGTGAGCTGGGAGCGAGTGAGTGGGCTGGGAGTGAGTGAGTGGGCTGGGAGTGAGTGAGTGAGTGAGCTGGGAGCGAGTGAGTGGGCTGGGAGTGAGTGAGCTGGGAGTGAGTGAGCGGGCTGGGAGTGAGTGGGCTGGGAGTGAGTGAGTGGGCTGGGAGTGAGTGAGTGAGTGAGCTGGGAGCGAGTGAGTGGGCTGGGAGTGAGTGAGCTGGGAGTGAGTGAGCGGGCTGGGAGTGAGCTGGGAGTGAGTGAGCGGGCTGGGAGTGAGTGAGTGAGTGGGCTGGGAGTGAGTGAGTGGGCTGGGAGCGAGTGAGTGAGTGAGCTGGGAGCGAGTGAGCTGGGAGTGAGTGAGTGAGCTGGGAGTGGCTGAGTGAGTGGGCTGGGAGCGAGTGAGTTGCCTGGGAGTGAGTGAGTGAGTGAGCTGGGAGCGAGTGAGTGAGTGAGCTGGGAGCGAGTGAGTGAGTGAGCTGGGAGCGAGTGAGTGAGCTGGGAGCGAGTGAGTGAGTGAGCTGGGAGCGAGTGAGTGGGCTGGGAGTGAGTGAGTGAGTGAGCTGGGAGTGAGTGAGTGAGTGAGCCGGGAGTGAGTGAGTGGGCTGGGAGTGAGTGAGTGAGTGGGCTGGGAGTGAGTGAGTGGGCTGGGAGTGAGTGAGTGAGTGAGCTGGGAGCGAGTGAGTGGGCTGGGAGTGAGTGAGTGAGTGAGCTGGGAGTGAGTGAGTGGGCTGGGAGTGAGTGAGTGAGTGAGCTGGGAGTGAGTGAGTGAGTGGGCTGGGAGCGAGTGAGTGAGTGAGCTGGGAGCGAGTGAGCTGGGAGTGAGTGAGTGAGCTGGGAGTGGCTGAGTGAGTGGGCTGGGAGCGAGTGAGTGGGCTGGGAGCAAGTGAGTGAGCTGGGAGTGAGTGAGTGGGCTGGGAGTGAGTGAGTGAGTGAGCTGGGAGCGAGTGAGTGAGTGAGTTGGGAGCGAGTGAGTGAGTGAGCTGGGAGCGAGTGAGTGAGCTGGGAGCGAGTGAGTGAGTGAGCTGGGAGCGAGTGAGTGGGCTGGGAGTGAGTGAGTGAGTGAGCTGGGAGTGAGTGAGTGAGTGAGTGAGCTGGGAGCGAGTGAGTGGGCTGGGAGTGAGTGAGTGAGAGCTGGGAGCGAGTGAGTGAGTGAGCTGGGAGCGAGTGAGTGGGCTGGGAGCGAGTGAGTGAGTGAGCTGGGAGTGAGTGAGTGAGCTGGGAGCGAGTGAGTGGGCTGGGAGTGAGTGAGTGAGCTGGGAGCGAGTGAGTGAGTGAGCTGGGAGTGAGTGAGTGGGCTGGGAGCGAGTGAGTGAGCTGGAAGCGAGTGAGTGAGTGAGCTGGGAGTGAGTGAGTGGGCTGGGAGCGAGTGAGTGAGTGAGCTGGGAATGAGCGAGTGAGCGGGCTGGGAGTGAGTGAGTGAGCGGACTGGGAGTGAGTGAGTGGGCTGGGAGCGAGTGAGTGGGCTGGGAGTGAGTGAGTGAGTGAGCTGGGAGTGAGTGAGTGGGCTGGGAGTGAGTGAGTGAGCTGGGAGTGAGTGAGTGGGCTGGGAGTGAGTGAGTGAGTGAGCTGGGAGCGAGTGAGTGGGCTGGGAGTGAGTGAGTGAGCGGACTGGGAGTGAGTGAGTGAGTGAGCTGGGAGTGAGTGAGTGGGCTGGGAGTGAGTGAGTGAGCTGGGAGCGAGTGAGTGAGCTGGGAGCGAGTGAGTGAGTGAGCTGGGAATGAGCGAGTGAGCGGGCTGGGAGTGAGTGAGTGGGCTGGGAGCGAGTGAGTGGGCTGGGAGCGAGTGAGTGAGTGGGCTGGGAGTGAGTGAGTGGGCTGGGAGCGAGTGAGTGGGCTGGGAGTGAGTGAGTGAGCAGGCTGGGAGTGAGTGAGTGAGTGAACTGGGAGTGAGTGAGTGGGCTGGGAGTGAGTGAGTGAGTGAGCTGGGAGTGAGTGAGTGAGCTGGGAGCGAGTGAGTGAGTGAGCTGGGAGTGAGTGAGTGAGCTGGGAGCGAGTGAGTGAGTGAGCTGGGAGTGAGTGAGTGAGCTGGGAGCGAGTGAGTGAGCTGGGAACGAGTGAGTGAGTGAGCTGGGAGTGAGTGGGCTGGGAGTGAGTGGGCTGGGAGTGAGTGAGTGAGTGAGCTGGGAGTGAGTGAGTGAGCTGGGAGCGAGTGAGTGAGTGAGCTGGGAGTGAGTGAGTGGGCTGGGAGTGAGTGAATGAGTGAGCTGGGAGCGAGTGAGTGAGCTGGGAGCGAGTGGGTGAGTGAGCTGGGAGTGAGTGGGCTGGGAGTGAGTGAGCTGGGAGTGAGTGAGTGGGCTGGGAGTGAGTGAGTGAGCTGGGAGTGAGTGAGTGGGCTGGGAGTGAGTGAGTGAGCTGGGAGTGAGTGAGTGAGCTGGGAGTGAGTGAGTGAGTGAGCTGGGAGTGAGTGAGTGAGCTGGGAGTGAGTGAGTGAGTTGGGAGTGAGTGAGTGAGTGAGCTGGGAGTGAGTGAGTGGGCTGGGAGTGAGTGAGTGAGTGAGCTGGGAGTGAGTGAGTGGGCTGGGAGTGAGTGAGCTGGGAGCGAGTGAACGGGCTGGGAGTGAGTGAGTGAGTGAGCTGGGAGTGAGTGAGTGGGCTGGGAGTGAGTGAGTGGGCGGGAGTGAGTGAGTGAGTGAGCTGGGAGTGAGTGAGTGAGTGGGCTGGGAGTGAGTGAGTGAGTGAGCTGGGAGTGAGTGAGTGGGCTGGGAGTGAGTGAGCTGGGAGCGAGTGAACGGGCTGGGAGTGAGTGAGTGAGTGAGCTGGGAGTGAGTGAGTGGGCTGGGAGTGAGTGAGTGAGTGGGCTGGGAGTGAGTGAGTGAGCTGGGAGTGAGTGAGTGGGCTGGGAGTGAGTGAGTGAGTGGGCTGGGAGTGAGTGAGTGGGCTGGGAGTGAGTGAGTGAGTGGGCTGGGAGTGAGTGAGTGAGTGAGCAGGGAGTGAGTGAGTGGGCTGGGAGTGAGTGAGCTGGGAGCGAGTGAACGGGCTGGGAGTGAGTGAGTGAGTGAGCTGGGAGTGAGTGAGTGGGCTGGGAGTGAGTGAGTGAGTGGGCTGGGAGTGAGTGAGTGAGCTGGGAGTGAGTGAGTGGGCTGGGAGTGAGTGAGTGAGTGGGCTGGGAGTGAGTGAGTGGGCTGGGAGTGAGTGAGTGAGTGAGCTGGGAGTGAGTGAGTGGGCTGGGAGTGAGTGAGTGAGTGGGCTGGGAGTGAGTGAGTGGGCTGGGAGTGAGTGAGTGAGTGGGCTGGGAGTGAGTGAGTGAGTGGGCTGGGAGTGAGTGAGTGGGCTGGGAGTGAGTGAGTGAGTGGGCTGGGAGTGAGTGAGCTGGGAGTGAGTGAGTGGGCTGGGAGTGAGTGAGTGGGCTGGGAGTGAGTGAGTGAGTGAGCTGGGAGTGAGTGAGTGAGTGGGCTGGCAGTGAGTGAGTGAGTGAGCTGGGAGTGAGTGAGTGGGCTGGGAGTGAGTGAGCTGGGAGCGAGTGAACGGGCTGGGAGTGAGTGAGTGAGTGGGCTGGGAGTGAGTGAGTGAGTGGGCTGGGAGTGAGTGAGTGGGCTGGGAGCGAGTGAGTGAGTGGGCTGGGAGTGAGTTAGTGGGCTGGGAGTGAGTGAGTGGGCTGGGAGTGAGTGACTGAGCTGGGAGCGAGTGAACGGGCTGGGAGTGAGTGAGTGAGTGAGCTGGGAGTGAGTGAGTGGGCTGGGAGTGAGTGAGTGAGTGGGCTGGGAGTGAGTGAGTGGGCTGGGAGTGAGTGAGTGAGTGGGCTGGGAGTGAGTGAGTGAGCTGGGAGTGAGTGAGTGGGCTGGGAGTGAGTGAGTGAGTGGGCTGGGAGTGAGTGAGTGGGCTGGGAGCGAGTGAGTGAGTGGGCTGGGAGTGAGTGAGTGGGCTGGGAGTGAGTGAGTGAGTGGGCTGGGAGCGAGTGAGTGAGTGGGCTGGGAGTGAGTGAGTGGGCTGGGAGCGAGTGAGTGAGTGGGCTGGGAGTGAGTGAGCTGGGAGTGAGTGAGTGGGCTGGGAGTGAGTGAGTGAGTGGGCTGGGAGTGAGTGAGTGGGCTGGGAGTGAGTGAGTGAGTGGGCTGGGAGTGAGTGAGCTGGGAGTGAGTGAGTGGGCTGGGAGTGAGTGAGTGAGTGGGCTGGGAGCGAGTGAGTGAGTGGGCTGGGAGTGAGTGAGTGAATGAGCTGGGAGTGAGTGAGTGGGCTGGGAGTGAGTGAGTGGGCTGGGAGTGAGTGAGTGAGTGAGCTGGGAGTGAGTGAGTGGGCTGGGAGTGAGTGAGTGAGTGAGCTGGGAGCGAGTGAGTGGGCTGGGGGTGAGTGAGTGAGTGAGCTGGGAGTGAGTGAGTGGGCTGGGAGTGAGTGAGTGAGTGAGCTGGGAGTGAGTGAGTGAGTGGGCTGGGAGTGAGTGAGTGGGCTGGGAGTGAGTGAGTGAGTGGCCTGGGAGTGAGTGAGCTGGGAGTGAGTGAGTGGACTGGGAGTGAGTGAGTGAGTGGGCTGGGAGTGAGTGAGCTGGGAGTGAGTGAGTGGGCTGGGAGTGAGTGAGTGAGTGAGCTGGGAGCGAGTGAGTGAGCTGGGAGCGAGTGAGTGAGTGAGCTGGGAGTGAGTGAGAGAGTGAGCTGGGAGTGAGTGAGTGGGCTGGGAGTGAGTGAGTGAGTGGGCTGGGAGCGAGTGAGTGAGTGGGCTGGGAGCGAGTGAGTGAGTGGGCTGGGAGTGAGTGAGTGGGCTGGGAGTGAGTGAGTGAGTGGGCTGGGAGTGAGTGAGCTGGGAGTGAGTGAGTGGGCTGGGAGTGAGTGAGTGAGTGGGCTGGGAGCGAGTGAGTGGGCTGGGAGTGAGTGAGTGAGTGGGCTGGGAGTGAGTGAGTGGGCTGGGAGTGAGTGAGTGGGCTGGGAGTGAGTGAGTGAGTGAGCTGGGAGTGAGTGAGTGGGCTGGGAGTGAGTGAGTGAGTGGGCTGGGAGTGAGTGAGCTGGGAGTGAGTGAGTGGGCTGGGAGCGAGTGAGTGAGCTGGGAGCGAGTGAGTGAGTTGGCTGGGAGTGAGTGAGTGGGCTGGGAGTGAGTGAGTGAGTGAGCTGGGAGCGAGTGAGTGAGTGAGCTGGGAGTGAGTGAGTGGGCTGGGAGTGAGTGAGTGAGTGAGCTGGGAGCGAGTGAGTGGGCTGGGAGTGAGTGAGTGGGCTGTGAGTGAGTGAGTGAGTGAGCTGGGAGTGAGTGAGTGAGTGGGCTGGGAGTGAGTGAGTGTGCTGGGAGCGAGTGAGTGGGCTGGGAGTGAGTGAGTGAGTGAGCTGGGAGTGAGTGAGTGGGCTGGGAGTGGGTGAGTGGGCTGGGAGTGAGTGAGTGAGTGGGCTGGGAGCGAGTGAGTGAGTGGGCTGGGAGTGAGTGAGTGGGCTGGGAGTGAGTGAGTGGGCTGGGAGTGAGTGAGTGAGTGAGCTGGGAGTGAGTGAGTGGGCTGGGAGTGAGTGAGTGAGTGGGCTGGGAGTGAGTGAGCTGGGAGTGAGTGAGTGGGCTGGGAGCGAGTGAGTGAGCTGGGAGAGAGTGAGTGAGTGAGCTGGGAGTGAGTGAGTGAGTGAGCTGGGAGTGAGTGAGTGGGCTGGGAGTGAGTGAGTGAGTGAGCTGGGAGCGAGTGAGTGAGTGAGCTGGGAGTGAGTGAGTGGGCTGGGAGTGAGTGAGTGAGTGAGCTGGGAGCGAGTGAGTGGGCTGGGAGTGAGTGAGTGGGCTGGGAGTGAGTGAGTGAGTGAGCTGGGAGTGAGTGAGTGAGTGGGCTGGGAGTGAGTGAGTGGGCTGGGAGCGAGTGAGTGGGCTGGGAGTGAGTGAGTGAGTGAGCTGGGAGTGAGTGAGTGGGCTGGGAGTGAGTGAGTGAGTGAGCTGGGAGCGAGTGAGTGGGCTGGGAGTGAGTGAGTGAGTGAGCTGGGAGTGAGTGAGTGGGCTGGGAGTGAGTGAGTGAGTGGGCTGTGAGTGAGTTAGTGGGCTGGGAGTGAGTGAGTGAGTGAGCTGGGAGCGAGTGAGTGGGCTGGGAGTGAGTGAGTGAGTGAGCTGGGAGTGAGTGAGTGGGCTGGGAGTGAGTGAGTGAGTGGGCTGGGAGTGAGTGAGTGAGTGAGCTGGGAGCGAGTGAGTGGGCTGGGGGTGAGTGAGTGAGTGAGCTGGGAGTGAGTGAGTGGGCTGGGAGTGAGTGAGTGAGTGAGCTGGGAGCGAGTGAGTGGGCTGGGGGTGAGTGAGTGAGTGAGCTGGGAGTGAGTGAGTGGGCTGGGAGTGAGTGAGTGAGTGAGCTGGGAGCGAGTGAGTGGGCTGGGAGCGAGTGAGTGAGTGGGCTGGGAGTGAGTGAGTGGGCTGGGAGTGAGTGAGTGAGCGGGCTGGGAGTGAGTGAGTGAGTGAGCTGGGAGCGAGTGAGTGGGCTGGGAGTGAGTGAGTGAGTGAGCTGGGAGTGAGTGAGTAAGCGGGCTGGGAGTGAGTGAGTGAGTGAGCTGGGAGTGAGTGAGCGGGCTGGGAGTGAGTGAATGAGTGAGCTGGGAGTGAGTGAGTGGGCTGGGAGTGAGTGAGTGAGTGATCTGGGAGCAAGTGAGTGGGCTGGGAGTGAGTGAGTGGGCTGGGAGTGAGTGAGTGAGCTGGGAATGAGTGGGCTGGGAGTGAGTTAATGATTTGGGAGTGAGTGAGCGAGCTGGGAGTGAGTGAGCTGGGAGTGAGTGAGCTGGGAGTGAGTGAGCTGAGAGTGTGAGTGAGCTGGGAGTGAGTGAGCTGGGAGTGAGTGAGTGAGCTGGGAGTGAGTGAGTGAGCTGGGAATGAGTGGGCTGGGAGTGAGTTAATGATTTGGGAGTGAGTGAGCGAGCTGGGAGTGAGTGAGCTGGGAGTGAGTGAGCTGGGAGTGAGTGAGCTGGGAGTGAGTGAGTGAGCTGGGAGTGAGTGAGTGAGCTGGGAATGAGTGGGCTGGGAGTGAGTTAATGATTTGGGAGTGAGTGAGTGAGCTGGGAGTGAGTGAGCTGGGAGTGAGTGAGCTGGGAGTGAGTGAGCTGAGAGTGTGAGTGAGCTGGGAGTGAGTGAGTGAGCTGGGAGTGAGTGAGTGAGCTGGGAATGAGTGGGCTGGGAGTGAGTTAATGATTTGGGAGTGAGTGAGCGAGCTGGGAGTGAGTGAGCTGGGAGTGAGTGAGCTGAGAGTGTGAGTGAGCTGGGAGTGAGTGAGCTGGGAGTGAGTGAGCTGGGAGTGAGTGAGCTGAGAGTGTGAGTGAGCTGGGAGTGAGTGAGCTGGGAGTGAGTTATGAGTGAGTGAGTGAGCTGGGAATTAGTGAGGGAGGGAGCTGGGAGTGAGTGAGCTGGGAATTAGTGAGGGAGGGAGCTGGGAGTGACAGGATACAGTGGTCTGGCAATGTCTCCCCACTCTTACATTAGCTGCTGAATTATAACATCCCGGTTTAACAGAAAAATCACTTGCCCTTCAAGTTAATTTAACACCTTTAACTTAGTGAAACTCCTCTAAAGATGTTTGACATGAGCATTATCAGACCAAATGTGACACTGAGACATACAAGGAGATATTTGGGCAGATGATCAAACAAGTAGGTTTTAAAGAGCGTCTTCAAGGAGGAGAGGGTGGTGGAAAGGTTTAGGGAGAGAATTGCAGAGTTTAGGAAGGCAGCTGAAGACACGTGAAAGGTGGAATGATTAGAAATCTGGGCTGCTCAAAGCCAGATTTAGAGGAGCTGCAGATATCTCCAAGGGCAGGAGGGAGAGAGGGACCTTAATATAGCTCTCCATGAAGAACAGGACAGATTATTTTTAATTCCTTATCTCTGGAATTCTGTTGTCATGTGTTTGTTTACAGCTGAAAACTGTATTAGAGTGCTGCTCTAGTGATTGGACCGGCTCGAATATGTTTCTAATGTGTCTCTTCCCCGACCCCCCATTCTATCTACTTGCTGGTGTTTTACTGATGAAAATGAACACATTAAATCGGATCCTGTTTTACACATTTGTCCAAACTCTCACTGCCCTGGTGGTATTTTTAAGGACATCATTCATTCATTAATGTCACCGTCCAACAAGAGAAGTAAAGTTCCTTTCTGTGCGTTTATTGTGTATTAAGGATGTGCTCAGATTGCGAAAGGCGCTTTAGAAATGCAAATTGTTCTGTTATAGCTGTGATATTTGTAGCCCCACTTAAACCCAGTCTGAGTTGGTTCCAGTGACGGCATCTTTATCAGATGACAAGTCTCCTCCAGTGAAATATTGAACAGGTTACATCGCTTCCTCGATAAGGAAAGTTATCCTAGCTTCTATTGATCTTCTGTTTGAGGGCCACTCTCCCAGACCAGTTAAATCCAGTCTGCTGTTCACTTCATCAATTAGCCTGACCCCCAGGTCTCAGTCAGGGCCATGTGTGTTGGTAGTTGTCATGCTAATTAATCCATGTTCACTTTATAATTGACGCATTAGAAAGTGAGCACTTTGATATCAGCCCCCTTTGTTACACTGCAATCTGTCAACCCTACAACACTCTGATTTCTGAGCTTTCCAGGGTGTTGTTCAATCCCCGTCTCTTTCTTATTTAGACCCACCCCGCACTCTGTGCTCCCGCTGTTTCTCTCAGCCTGATTTCCGATGGTGCAGGTCTCAAGGTCAAGGGAGGGGGGTCATGTGTTTGTCCAGCACTCCCGAGACTGGAGTGACACTCCTGTGCAGTCGTGTGGGAGTACTGCCCTGGCAGAGCTGGCATCCTCAGGTATTAACCCATCTCATGACAGTGTCTAAAGTCCAATGACACTATTTTGAAGAAGAACAGGGAGAGTTCTTCCCGGTGTCCAGGCCAACGTTTACTCCTCAATCACTAAAAACAGATGATGTGGGCGAGATCAGATTGTTGTTTGCAGGATCTTGCGGTGTACACATTGGCTGCTGTTTCCCAACATTCCAACAGCAGGTACACTACAATAGCTGCAACAGAGCCACCCTGGCAGGTACGTGGTTCTATAGGAAGTCTTTGTTTATTTTCCTGTATTCAATAACTTCATTGCAGTGTTAATGTAAGCCTACTTGTGACAATAATAAAAGATTAGTTGCAAACAAGACACAATCAGCAGAAACTTTCAGTCACAAGGGTTTCCTATGGCAGGATCTGGACATGCCCCGGCTGTGCAGGAAAGGCCTTGGTTTCCATGGGTAACCATGTGTTATGGCACTGGCTGAATACCAGAAACCAGGCCCAGTAATGTAGCTTGAGAGGGGTGGGCAGATGCAGAGTTCTTTGTGCTTTCGTTCAGCTCACAAAAGAGCTTGGAGAAGAAAAATAATCAATCTGCCAGACACTTCATTCTCAGAATGGCCACACTCGATTTCAATTTCAACAATGACCCATCCCCATGTTCCAGCTCCCAGCAGCAACAGGAAGACACAGAAACAGCAGCTCTTTATTGGCTACTGCTGACTGGCATCTTCAGCACTTTGCCAGCCCCAGGAACACCAGACCTGCAGGAGGTGACTGGGGGACAAGCACCTCGGTGTGTCGGTGAGCAGGGAGGTGACTTTCAACATTGGACACACGACCAGTACTCATCTGGTCAGCGCGTCCTCCCTGTGACTCCCTCACACTGTGTCTCCCTCACTCTGTGCCTCCCTCACACTGTGTCTCCCTCACTCTGTGCCTCCCTCACTCTGTGCCTCCCTCACACTGTGCCTCCCTCACTCTGTGCCTCCCTCACTCTGTGTCTCCCTCACACTGTGCCTCCCTCACTCTGTGCCTCCCTCACTCTGTGTCTCCCTCACTCTGTGCCTCCCTCACACTGTGCCTCCCTCACTCTGTGCCTCCCTCACTCTGTGCCTCCCTCACTCTGTGTCTCCCTCACTCTGTGCCTCCCTCACACTGTGCCTCCCTCACTCTGTGCCTCCCTCACACTGTGCCTCCCTCACTCTGTGCCTCCCTCACACTGTGCCACCCTCACTCTGTCCCTCCCTCCCCGTGCCTCGCTCACTCTGGGCCTCCCTCACTCTGTGCCTCCCTCACTCTGTGCCTCCCTTACACTGTGCCACCCTCACTCTGTGCCTCCCTCACACTGTGCCTCCCTCACTCTGTGCCTCCCTCACTCTGTGCCTCCCTCACACTGTGCCTCCCTCACACTGTGCCACCCTCACTCTGTCCCTCCCTCCCCGTGCCTCGCTCACTCTGGGCCTCCCTCACTCTGTGCCTCCCTCACTCTGTGCCTCCCTTACACTGTGCCACCCTCACTCTGTGCCTCCCTCACACTGTGCCTCCCTCAATCTGTGTCTCCCTCACTCTGTGCCACCCTCACTCTGTGTCTCCCTCACTCTGTGCCTCCCTCACTCTGTGCCTCCCTCACTCTGTGCCTCCCTCACTCTGTGTCTCCCTCACTCTGTGTCTCCCTCACTCTGTGTCTCCCTCACACTGTGTCTCCCTCACTCTGTGCCACCCTCACTCTGTGTCTCCCTCACTCTGTGCCTCCCTCACTCTGTGCCTCCCTCACTCTGTGCCACCCTCACTCTGTGCCTCCCTCACTCTGTGCCTCCCTCACTCTGTGCCTCCCTCACTATGTGCCTCCCTCACTCTGTGCCACACTCACTCTGTGCCTCCCTCACTCTGTGCCTCCCTCACTCTGTGCCTCCCTCACTCTGTGCCTCCCTCACACTGTGCCTCCCTCACTCTGTGCCTCCCTCACTCTGTGCCTCCCTCTCCATGCCTCCCTCACTCTGTGCCTCCCTCACTCTGTGCCTCCCTCACTCTGTGCCTCCCTCACTCTGTGCCTCCCTCCCCGTGCCTCCCTCACTCTGTGCCTCCCTCACTCTGTGCCTCCCTCACTCTGTGTCTCCCTCACTCTGTGTCTCCCTCACTCTGTGCCTCCCTCACACTGTGTCTCCCTCACTCTGTGCCTCCCTCACACTGTGTCTCCCTCACACTGTGCCTCCCTCACTCTGTGCCTCCCTCACACTGTGTCTCCCTCACACTGTGCCTCCCTCAATCTGTGCCACCCTCACTCTGTGCCTCCCTCACTCTGTGCCTCCCTCACTCTGTGCCTCCGTCCCCGTGCCTCCCTCACTCTGTGACTCCCTCACTCTGTGCCTCCCTCACTCTGTGTCTCCCTCACTCTGTGCCTCCCTCACTCTGTGCCTCCCTCACTCTGTGCCTCCCTCACTCTGTGTCTCCCTCACTCTGTGCCTCCCTCACTCTGTGCCTCCCTCACACTGTGTCTCCCTCACACTGTGCCTCCCTCAATCTGTGCCACCCTCAATCTGTGCCACCCTCACTCTGTGCCTCCCTCACTCTGTGTCTCCCTCACTCTGTGCCTCGCTCACTCTGTGCCTCCCTCACTCTGTGTCACCCTCACACTGTGTCTCCCTCACTCTGTGCCTCCCTCACTCTGTGCCTCCCTCACACTGTGTCTCCCTCACTCTGTGCCACCCTCACTCTGTACCTCGTTCACTCTGTGCCTCCCTCACTTTGTGCCTCCCTCACTCTGTGCCTCCCTCACTCTGTGCCTCCCTCACACTGTGTCTCCCTCACTCTGTGCCTCCCTCACACTGTGTCTCCCTCACACTGTGTCTCCCTCACTCTGTGCCTCCCTCACTCTGTGTCTCCCTCACTCTGTGCCTCGTTCAATCTGTGCCTCCCTCACTTTGTGCCTCCCTCACTCTGTGCCTCCCTCACTCTGTGTCTCCCTCACTCTGTGCCTCCCTCACTCTGTGCCTCCCTCACACTGTGTCTCCCTCACTCTGTGCCTCCCTCACTCTGTGCCTCCCTCACACTGTGTCTCCCTCACACTGTGCCTCCCTCACTCTGTGCCTCCCTCACTCTGTGTCACCCTCACACTGTGTCTCCCTCACTCTGTGCCTCGCTCACTCTGTGCCTCCCTCACTCTGTGTCACCCTCACACTGTGTCTCCCTCACTCTGTGCCTCGCTCACTCTGTGCCTCCCTCACTCTGTGTCACCCTCACTCTGTGTCTCCCTCACTCTGTGTCTCCCTCACACTGTGCCTCCCTCACTCTGTGCCTCCCTCACTCTGTGCCTCCCTCACTCTGTGTCACCCTCACTCTGTGCCTCCCTTACACTGTGCCACCCTTACTCTGTGCCTCCCTCACTCTGTGCCTCCCTCACTCTGTGCCTCCCTCACTCTGTGTCACCCTCATTTTGTGTCTCCCTCACTCTGTGTCTCCCTCACACTGTGCCTCCCTCACTCTGCGCCTCCCTCACTCTGCGCCTCCCTCACTCTGTGTCTCCCTCACTCTGTGCCTCCCTCACTCTGTGTCTCCCTCACACTGTGCCTCCCTCACTCTGTGTCACCCGCACTCTGTGCCTCCCTTACACTGTGCCACCCTCACTCTGTGCCTCCCTCACTCTGTGCCTCCCTCACTCTGTGCCTCCCTCACTCTGTGCCTCCCTCACACTGTGCCTCCCTCACTCTGTGTCTCCCTCACTCTGTGTCTCCCTCACTCTGTGCCTCCCTCACTCTGTGCCTCCCTCACTCTGTGTCACCCTCATTTTGTGTCTCCCTCACTCTGTGTCTCCCTCACACTGTGCCTCCCTCACTCTGCGCCTCCCTCACTCTGCGCCTCCCTCACTCTGCGCCTCCCTCACTCTGTGCCTCACTCACCCTGTGCCACACTCACCCTGTGCCTCCCTCACTCTGTGCCTCCCTCACTCTGTGCCTCCCTCACTCTGTGCCTCCCTCACTCTGTGCCTCACTCACCCTGTGCCTCCCTCACTCTGTGCTTCCCTCACTCTGTGCCTCCCTCACTCTGTGTCTCCCTCACACTGTGCCTCCCTCACTCTGTGTCTCCCGCACTCTGTGCCTCCCTCACTCTGTGCCTCACTCACCCTGTGCCTCCCTCACACTGTGTCTCCCTCATTCTGTGCCTCCCTCACTCTGTGTCTCCCTCACACTGTGCCTCCCTCATTCTGTGCCTCCCTCACACTGTGCCTCCCTCACTCTGTGCCTCCCGCACTCTGTGCCTCCCTCACTCTGTGCCTCCCTCACTCTGTGCCTCCCTCACTCTGTGTCTCCCTCACTCTGTGCCTCCCTCACTCTGTGTCTCCCTCACACTGTGCCTCCCTCACCCTGTGCCTCCCTCACTCTGTGTCACCCGCACTCTGTGCCTCCCTCACACTGTGTCTCCCTCACACTGTGCCTCCCTCAATCTGTGCCACCCTCAATCTGTGCCACCCTCACTCTGTGCCTCCCTCACTCTGTGTCTCCCTCACTCTGTGCCTCGCTCACTCTGTGCCTCCCTCACTCTGTGTCACCCTCACACTGTGTCTCCCTCACTCTGTGCCTCCCTCACTCTGTGCCTCCCTCACACTGTGTCTCCCTCACTCTGTGCCACCCTCACTCTGTGCCTCGTTCACTCGGTGCCTCCCTCACTTTGTGCCTCCCTCACTCTGTGCCTCCCTCACTCTGTGCCTCCCTCACACTGTGTCTCCCTCACTCTGTGCCTCCCTCACACTGTGTCTCCCTCACACTGTGTCTCCCTCACTCTGTGCCTCCCTCACTCTGTGTCTCCCTCACTCTGTGCCTCGTTCACTCTGTGCCTCCCTCACTTTGTGCCTCCCTCACTCTGTGCCTCCCTCACTCTGTGTCTCCCTCACTCTGTGCCTCCCTCACACTGTGTCTCCCTCACTCTGTGCCTCCCTCACTCTGTGCCTCCCTCACACTGTGTCTCCCTCACACTGTGCCTCCCTCACTCTGTGCCTCCCTCACTCTGTGTCACCCTCACACTGTGTCTCCCTCACTCTGTGCCTCGCTCACTCTGTGCCTCCCTCACTCTGTGTCACCCTCACGCTGTGTCTCTCTCACTCTGTGCCTCGCTCACTCTGTGCCTCCCTCACTCTGTGTCACCCTCACTCTGTGTCTCCCTCACTCTGTGTCTCCCTCACACTGTGCCTCCCTCACTCTGTGCCTCCCTCACTCTGTGCCTCCCTCACTCTGTGTAACCCGCACTCTGTGCCTCCCTTACACTGTGCCACCCTCACTCTGTGCCTCCCTCACTCTGTGCCTCCCTCACTCTGTGCCTCCCTCACTCTGTGTCACCCTCATTTTGTGTCTCCCTCACTCTGTGTCTCCCTCACACTGTGCCTCCCTCACTCTGCGCCTCCCTCACTCTGCGCCTCCCTCACTCTGTGTCTCCCTCACTCTGTGCCTCCCTCACTCTGTGTCTCCCTCACACTGTGCCTCCCTCACGCTGTGTCACCCGCACTCTGTGCCTCCCTTACACTGTGCCTCCCTTACACTGTGCCACCCTCACTCTGTGCCTCCCTCACTCTGTGCCTCCCTCACTCTGTGCCTCCCTCACTCTGTGCCTCCCTCACACTGTGCCTCCCTCACTCTGTGTCTCCCTCACTCTGTGTCTCCCTCACTCTGTGCCTCCCTCACTCTGTGCCTCCCTCACTCTGTGTCACCCTCATTTTGTGTCTCCCTCACTCTGTGTCTCCCTCACACTGTGCCTCCCTCACTCTGCGCCTCCCTCACTCTGCGCCTCCCTCACTCTGTGCCTCACTCACCCTGTGCCTCACTCACCCTGTGCCTCCCTCACTCTGTGCCTCCCTCACTCTGTGCCTCCCTCACTCTGTGCCTCCCTCACTCTGTGCCTCACTCACCCTGTGCCTCCCTCACTCTGTGCTTCCCTCACTCTGTGCCTCCCTCACTCTGTGTCTCCCTCACACTGTGCCTCCCTCACTCTGTGTCTCCCGCACTCTGTGCCTCCCTCACTCTGTGCCTCACTCACCCTGTGCCTCCCTCACACTGTGCCTCCCTCACTCTGTGCCTCCCTCACTCTGTGTCTCCCTCACACTGTGCCTCCCTCATTCTGTGCCTCCCTCACACTGTGCCTCCCTCACTCTGTGCCTCCCGCACTCTGTGCCTCCCTCACTCTGTGCCTCCCTCACTCTGTGCCTCCCTCACTCTGTGTCTCCCTCACTCTGTGCCTCCCTCACTCTGTGTCTCCCTCACACTGTGCCTCCCTCACTCTGTGCCTCCCTCACTCTGTGCCTCCCTCACTCTGTGCCTCCCTCACTCTGTGTCTCCCTCACTCTGTGCCTCCCTCACGCTGTGACTCACTCACTCTGTGTCTCCCTCACTCTGTGCCTCCCTCACACTGTGTCACCCTCACTCTGTGCCTCCCTCACACTGTGTCTCCCTCACTCTGTGCCTCCCTCACTCTGTGTCTCCCTCACTCTGTGTCTCCCTCACTCTGTGCCTCCCTCACAATGTGCCTCCCTCACTCTGTGTCTCCCTCACTCTGTGTCTCCCTCACTCTGTGTCACCCTCACACTGTGCCTCCCTCACACTGTGCCTCCCTCACTCTGTGCCTCCCTCACTCTGTGTCTCCCTCACTCTGTGCCTCCCTCACTCTGTGCCTCCCTCACCCTGTGCCTCCCTCACTCTGTGTCACCCGCACTCTGTGCCTCCCTCACTCTGTGCCTCCCTCACTCTGTGCCTCCCTCACTCTGTGTCTCCCTCACTCTGTGCCTCCCTCACTCTGTGCCTCCCTCACTCTGTGCCTCCCTCACTCTGTGTCTCCCTCACTCTGTGCCTCCCTCACTCTGTGTCTCCCTCACACTGTGAATCACTCATTCTGTGTCTCCCTCACTCTGTGCCTCCCTCACACTGTGTCTCCCTCACTCTGTGCCTCCCTCACTCTGTGTCTCCCTCACTCTGTGTCTCCCTCACTCTGTGCCTCCCTCACACTGTGCCTCCCTCACTCTGTGCCTCCCTCACTCTGTGTCTCCCTCACTCTGTGCCTCCCTCACACTGTGTCTCCCTCACTCTGTGCCTCCCTCGCACTGTGTCTCCCTCACACTGTGTCTCCCTCACTCTGTGCCTCCCTCACACTGTGTCTCCCTCACTCTGTGCCTCCCTCACTCTGTGCCTCCCTCACTCTGTGCCTCCTTCACACTGTGTCTCCCTCACTCTGTGCCTCCCTCACACTGTGTCTCCCTCACTCTGTGCCTCCCTCACTCTGTGCCTCCCTCACACTGTGCCTCCCTCACTCTGTGTCTCCCTCACTCTGTGTCTCCCTCACTCTGCGTCACCCGCACTCTGTGCCTCCCTCACTCTGTGCCTCCCTCACTCTGTTCCTCCCTCACTCTGTGTCTCCCTCACTCTGTGTCTCCCTCACTCTGTGTCTCCCTCACACTGTGTCTCCCTCACTCTGTGTCTCCCTCACTCTGTGTCTCCCTCACTCTGTGTCTCCCTCACTCTGTGCCTCCCTCACTCTGTGTCTCCCTCACTCTGTGTCTCCCTCACTCTGTGTCTCCCTCACTCTGTGTCTCCCTAACTCTGTGTCTCCCTCACTCTGTGCCTCCCTCACTCTGTGTCTCCCTCACTCTGTGCCTCCCTCACTCTGTGCCTCCCTCACTCTGTGTCTCCCTCACTCTGTGCCTCCCTCACACTGTGTCACCCTCACTCTGTGTCTCCCTCACTCTGTGTCTCCCTCTCTCTGTGTCACCCTCACTCTGTGTCACCCTCACTCTGTGTCTCCCTCACTCTGTGTCTCCCTCACACTGTGCCTCCCTCACACTGTGTCTCCCTCACTCTGTGTCACCCTCACTCTGTGTCTCCCTCACTCTGTGACTCCCTCACACTGTGCCTCCCTCCCTCTGTGTCTTCCTCACACTGTGCTTCCTTCACTCTGTGCCTCCCTCACTTTGTGCCTCCCTCTCACTGTGCCTCCCTCACTCTGTGCCTCCCTCACTCTGTGCCTCCCTCACTCTGTGCCTCCCTCACACTGTGACACCCTCACTCTGTGACTCCCTCACTCTGGGCCTCCCTCACTCTGTGCCTCCCTCACTCTGTGACTCCCTCACTCTGTGTCACCCTCACTCTGTGCCTCCCTCACTCTGTGCCTCCCTCACTCTGTGCCTCCATCACTCTGTGCTTCCCTCACTCTGTGCCTCCCTCACTCTGTGCCTCCCTCACTCTGTGTCTCCCTCACTCTGTGCCTCCCTCACTCTGTGCCTCCCTCACACTGTGCCTCCCTCACTCTGTGCCTCCCTCACTCTGTGCCTCCCTCACACAGTGTCTCCCTCACTCGGTGCCTCCCTCACTCTGTGCCTCCCTCACTCTGTGCCTCCCTCACTCTGTGTCACCCTCACTCTGTGCCTCCCTCACTCTTTGCCTCCCTCACTTTGTGCTTCCCTCACACTGTGCCTCCCTCACTCTGTGGCTCCCTCACTCTGTGTCTCCCTCACTCTGTGCCTCCCTCACTCTGTGCCTCCCTCACACTGTGCCTCCCTCACTCTGTGCCTCCCTCACTCTGTGTCTCCCTCACTCTGTGTCTCCCTCACTCTGTGCCTCCCTCACACTTTGCCTCACTCACTCTGTGTCTCCCTCACACTGTGTCACCCTCACTCTGTGTCTCCCTCACACTGTGCCTCCCTCACTCTGTGCCTCCCTCACTCTGTGTCTCCCTCACTCTGTGCCTCCCTCACTCTGTGTCTCCCTCACTCTGTGCCTCCCTCACTCTGTGTCTCCCTCACACTGTGCCTCCCTCACTCTGTGCCTCCCTCACTCTGTGCCTCCCTCACTCTGTGCCTCCCTCACTCTGTGTCTCCCTCACTCTGTGCCTCCCTCACACTGTGACTCACTCACTCTGTGTCTCCCTCACTCTGTGCCTCCCTCACACGGTGTCACCCTCACTCTGTGCCTCCCTCACACTGTGTCTCCCTCACTCTGTGCCTCCCTCACTCTGTGTCTCCCTCACTCTGTGTCTCCCTCACTCTGTGCCTCCCTCACAATGTGCCTCCCTCACTCTGTGTCTCCCTCACTCTGTGTCTCCCTCACTCTGTGTCACCCTCACACTGTGCCTCCCTCACACTGTGCCTCCCTCACTCTGTGCCTCCCTCACTCTGTGTCTCCCTCACTCTGTGCCTCCCTCACTCTGTGCCTCCCTCACCCTGTGCCTCCCTCACTCTGTGTCACCGCACTCTGTGCCTCCCTCACTCTGTGCCTCCCTCACTCTGTGCCTCCCTCACTCTGTGTCTCCCTCACTCTGTGCCTCCCTCACTCTGTGCCTCCCTCACTCTGTGCCTCCCTCACTCTGTGTCTCCCTCACTCTATGCCTCCCTCACTCTGTGTCTCCCTCACACTGTGAATCACTCGCTCTGTGTCTCCCTCACTCTGTGCCTCCCTCACACTGTGTCTCCCTCACTCTGTGCCTCCCTCACTCTGTGTCTCCCTCACTCTGTGTCTCCCTCACTCTGTGCCTCCCTCACACTGTGCCTCCCTCACTCTGTGCCTCCCTCACTCTGTGTTTCCCTCACTCTGTGCCTCCCTCACACTGTGTCTCCCTCACTCTGTGCCTCCCTCGCACTGTGTCTCCCTCACACTGTGTCTCCCTCACTCTGTGCCTCCCTCACACTGTGTCTCCCTCACTCTGTGCCTCCCTCACTCTGTGCCTCCCTCACTCTGTGCCTCCTTCACACTGTGTCTCCCTCACTCTGTGCCTCCCTCACACTGTGTCTCCCTCACTCTGTGCCTCCCTCAATCTGTGCCTCCCTCACACTGTGCCTCCCTCACTCTGTGTCTCCCTCACTCTGTGTCTCCCTCACTCTGCGTCACCCGCACTCTGTGCCTCCCTCACTCTGTGCCTCCCTCACTCTGTTCCTCCCTCACTCTGTGTCTCCCTCACTCTGTGTCTCCCTCACTCTGTGTCTCCCTCACACTGTGTCTCCCTCACTCTGTGTCTCCCTCACTCTGTGTCTCCCTCACACTGTGTCTCCCTCACTCTGTGTCTCCCTCACTCTGTGCCTCCCTCACTCTGTGCCTCCCTCACTCTGTGCCTCCCTCACACTGTGCCTCCCTCACTCTGTGTCTCCCTCACTCTGTGTCTCCCTCACTCTGTGTCTCCCTCACTCTGTGTCTCCCTCACACTGTGCCTCCCTCACTCTGTGTCTCCCTCACTCTGTGCCTCCCTCACACTGTGTCACCCTCACTCTGTGTCTCCCTCACTCTGTGTCTCCCTCACTCTGTGTCTCCCTCACTCTGTGTCTCCCTCACACTGTGCCTCCCTCACTCTGTGTCTCCCTCACTCTGTGCCTCCCTCACACTGTGTCACCCTCACTCTGTGTCTCCCTCACTCTGTGTCTCCCTCACTCTGTGTCTCCCTCACACTGTGTCTCCCTCACTCTGTGTCTCCCTCACTCTGTGCCTCCCTCTCTCTGTGTCTCCCTCACTCTGTGTCTCCCTCACACTGTGCCTCCCTCACTCTGTGTCTCCCTCACTCTGTGCCTCCCTCACTCTGTGTCTCCCTCACACTGTGCTTCCCTCACTCTGTGTCTCCCTCACTCTGTGTCTCCCTCTCACTGTGTCTCCCTCTCACTGTGCCTCCCTCACACTGTGCTTCCCTCACTCTGTGTCTCCCTCACTCTGTGCCTCCCTCACTCTGTGCCTCCCTCACTCTGTGTCTCCCTCACACTGTGCTTCCTTCACTCTGTGCCTCCCTCACTTTGTGCCTCCCTCTCACTGTGCCTCCCTCACTCTGTGCCTCCCTCACTCTGTGCCTCCCTCACTCTGTGCCTCCCTCACACTGTGACACCCTCACTCTGTGACTCCCTCACTCTGGGCCTCCCTCACTCTGTGCCTCCCTCACTCTGTGTCTCCCTCACTCTGTGCCTCCCTCACTCTGTGTCTCCCTCACTCTGTGCCTCCCTCACTCTGTGCCTCCCTCACTCTGTGTCTCCCTCACTCTGTGTCTCCCTCACTCTGTTCCTCCCTCTCTCTGTGTCTCCCTCACTCTGTGCCTCCCTCACTCTGTGTCTCCCTCACACTATGTCTCCCTCACTCTGTGTCTCCCTCACTCTGTGCCTCCCTCACTCTGTGCCTCCCTCACTCTGTGACTCCCTCACTCTGTGACTCCCTCACTCTGTGTCACCCTCACTCTGTGCCTCCCTCACTCTGTGCCTCCATCACTCTGTGCTTCCCTCACTCTGTGCCTCCCTCACTCTGTGCCTCCCTCACTCTGTGTCTCCCTCACTCTGTGCCTCCCTCACTCTGTGCCTCCCTCACACTGTGCCTCCCTCACTCTGTGCCTCCCTCACTCTGTGCCTCCCTCACACAGTGTCTCCCTCACTCGGTGCCTCCCTCACTCTGTGCCTCCCTCACTCTGTGCCTCCCTCACTCTGTGTCACCCTCACTCTGTGCCTCCCTCACTCTTTGCCTCCCTCACTTTGTGCTTCCCTCACACTGTGCCTCCCTCACTCTGTGGCTCCCTCACTCTGTGTCTCCCTCACTCTGTGCCTCCCTCACTCTGTGCCTCCCTCACCCTGTGCCTCCCTCACACTGTGCCTCCCTCACTCTGTGCCTCCCTCACTCTGTGTCTCCCTCACTCTGTGTCTCCCTCACTCTGTGCCTCCCTCACACTTTGCCTCACTCACTCTGTGTCTCCCTCACACTGTGTCACCCTCACTCTGTGTCTCCCTCACACTGTGCCTCCCTCACTCTGTGCCTCCCTCACTCTGTGCCTCCCTCACTCTGTGACTCCCTCACTCTGGGCCTCCCTCACTCTGTGCCTCCCTCACTCTGTGTCTCCCTCACTCTGTGTCTCCCTCACTCTGTGCCTCCCTCACTCTGTGCCTCCCTCACTCTGTGTCTCCCTCACTCTGTGTCTCCCTCACTCTGTTCCTCCCTCTCTCTGTGTCTCCCTCACTCTGTGCCTCCCTCACTCTGTGTCTCCCTCACACTATGTCTCCCTCACTCTGTGTCTCCCTCACTCTGTGCCTCCCTCACTCTGTGCCTCCCTCACTCTGTGACTCCCTCACTCTGTGCCTCCCTCACTCTGTGCCTCCCTCACACTGTGCCTCCCTCACTCTGTGCCTCCCTCACTCTGTGTCTCCCTCACTCTGTGCCTCCCTCACTCTGTGCCTCCCTCACTCTGTGCCTCCCTCACACTGTGTCACCCTCACTCTGTGCCTCCCTCACACTGTGCCTCCCTCACTCTGTGTCTCCCTCACACTGTGTCTCCCTCACTCTGTGTCACCCTCACTCTGTGTCTCGCTCACTCTGTGCCTCCCTCACTCTGTGCCTCCCTCACTCTGTGCCTCCCTCACTCTGTGTCACCCTCACTCTGTGCCTCCCTCACTCTTTGCCTCCCTCACTTTGTGCTTCCCTCACACTGTGGCTCCCTCACTCTGTGTCTCCCTCACTCTTTGCCTCCCTCTCTTTGTGCTTGCCTCACACAGTGTCTCCCTCATTCTGTGCCTCCCTCACACTGTGGCTCCCTCACTCTGTGTCTCCCTCACTCTGTGCCTCCCTCACTCTGTGCCTCCCTCACTCTGTGCCTCCCTCACACTGTGTCACCCTCACTCTGTGCCTCCCTCACACTGTGCCTCCCTCACTCTGTGCCTCCCTCACTCTGTGTCTCCCTCACTCTGTGCCTCCCTCACTCTGTGCCTCCCTCACACTGTGCCTCCCTCACTCTGTGCCTCCCTCACTCTGTGCCTCCCTCACACAGTGTCTCCCTCACTCGGTGCCTCCCTCACTCTGTGCCTCCCTCACTCTGTGCCTCCCTCACTCTGTGTCACCCTCACTCTGTGCCTCCCTCACTCTTTGCCTCCCTCACTTTGTGCTTCCCTCACACTGTGCCTCCCTCACTCTGTGGCTCCCTCACTCTGTGTCTCCCTCACTCTGTGCCTCCCTCACTCTGTGCCTCCCTCACCCTGTGCCTCCCTCACACTGTGCCTCCCTCACTCTGTGCCTCCCTCACTCTGTGTCTCCCTCACTCTGTGTCTCCCTCACTCTGTGCCTCCCTCACACTTTGCCTCACTCACTCTGTGTCTCCCTCACACTGTGTCACCCTCACTCTGTGTCTCCCTCACACTGTGCCTCCCTCACTCTGTGCCTCCCTCACTCTGTGCCTCCCTCACACAGTGTCTCCCTCACACTGTGTCTCCCTCACTCTGTGTCACCCTCACTCTGTGTCTCCCTCACTCTGTGCCTCCCTCACTCTGTGCCTCCCTCACTCTGTGCCTCCCTCACTCTGTGTCACCCTCACTCTGTGCCTCCCTCACTCTTTGCCTCCCTCACTTTGTGCTTCCCTCACACTGTGGCTCCCTCACTCTGTGTCTCCCTCACTCTTTGCCTCCCTCTCTTTGTGCTTGCCTCACACAGTGTCTCCCTCATTCTGTGCCTCCCTCACACTGTGGCTCCCTCACTCTGTGTCTCCCTCACTCTGTGCCTCCCTCACTCTGTGCCTCCCTCACTCTGTGCCTCCCTCACACTGTGTCACCCTCACTCTGTGCCTCCCTCACACTGTGCCTCCCTCACTCTGTGTCTCCCTCACACTGTGTCACCCTCACTCTGTGCCTCCCTCACACTGTGCCTCCCTCACACTGTGCCTCCCTCACTCTGTGCGTCCCTCACTCTGTGTCTCACTCACTCTGTGCCTCCCTCACTCTGTGTCTCCCTCACTCTGTGTCTCCCTCACTCTGTGCCTCCCTCACACTGTGCCTCACTCACTATGTGCCTCCCTCACTCTGTGCCTCCCTCACTCTGTGCCTTCCTCACTCTGTGTCTCCCTCACTCTGTGCCTCCCTCACTCTGTGTCTCCCTCACACTGTGCCACCCTCACTCTGTGCCTCCCTCACACGGTGCCTCCCTCACTCTGTATCTCCCTCACTCTGTGCCTCCCTCACTCTGTGTCTCCCTCACTCTGTGCCTCCCTCACTCTGTGTCTCCCTCACTCTGTGCCTCCCTCACTCTGTGTCTCCCTCACTCTGTGCCTCCCTCACTCTGTGCCTCCCTCACTCTGTGACTCCCTCACACTGTGCCTCCCTCACTCTGTGCCTCCCTCACTCTGTGCCTCCCTCACACTGTGTCTCCCTCACTCTGTGTCTCCCTCACTCTGTGCCTCCCTCACTCTGTGCCTCCCTCACTCTGTGACTCCCTCACTCTGTGCCTCCCTCACTCTGTGCCTCCCTCACTCTGTGACTCCCTCACACTGTGCCTCCCTCACTCTGTGCCTCCCTCACTCTGTGCCTCCCTCACACTGTGTCTCCCTCACTCTGTGTCTCCCTCACTCTGTGCCTCCCTCACTCTGTGCCTCCCTCACTCTGTGACTCCCTCACACTGTGCCTCCCTCACTCTGTGCCTCCCTCACTCTGTGCCTCCCTCACTCTGTGCCTCCCTCACTCTGTGTCTCCCTCACTCTGTACCTCCCTCACTCTGTGTCTCCCTCACACTGTGCCACCCTCACTCTGTGCCTCCCTCACACTGTGTCTCCCTCACTCTGTGCCTCCCTCACTTTGTGCGTCCCTCACAATGTGTCTCCCTCACTCTGTGCCTCCCTCACACTGTGTCTCCCTCACTCTGTGCCTCCCTCACACTGTGCCTCCCTCACTCTGTGCCTCCCTCACTCTGTGCCTCCCTCACTCTGTGCCTCCCTCACTCTGTGTCTCCCTCACACTGTGCCACCCTCACTCTGTGCCTCCCTCACACTGTGCCTCCCTCACTCTGTGCCTCCCTCACTCCGTGCCTCCCTCACACTGTGTCACCCTCACTCTGTGACTCCCTCACTCTGTTCCTCCCTCACTCTGTGCCTCCCTCACTCTGTGTCACCCTCGCTCTGTGCCTCCCTCACTCTGTGCCTCCCTCACTCTGTGTCTCCCTCACTCTGTGCCTCCCTCACTCTGTGCCTCCCTCACTCTGTGCCTCCCTCACTCTGTGTCTCCCTCACTCTGTGCCTCCCTCACTCTGTGTCTCCCTCACTCTGTGCCTCCCTCACTCTGTGTCTCCCTCACTCTGTGCCTTCCTCACTCTGTGCCTCCCTAACTCTGTGTCTCCCTCACTCTGTGTCTCCCTCACTCTGTGTCTCCCTCACTTTTTGCCTCCCTCACTCTGTGTCTCCCTCACACTGTGCCTCCCTCACTCTGTGTCTCCCTCACTCTGTGCCTCCCTCACTCTGTGTCTCCCTCACTCTGTTCCTCCCTCTCTCTGTGTCTCCCTCACTCTGTGTCTCCCTCACACTGTGCCTCCCTCACTCTGTGCCTCCCTCACTCTGTTCCTCCCTCTCTCTGTGTCTCCCTCACACTGTGTCACCCTCACACTGTGCCTCCCTCACTCTGTGCCTCCCTCACTCCGTGCCTCCCTCACACTGTGTCACCCTCACTCTGTGACTCCCTCACTCTGTTCCTCCCTCACTCTGTGCCTCCCTCACTCTGTGTCACCCTCGCTCTGTGCCTCCCTCACTCTGTGCCTCCCTCACTCTGTGTCTCCCTCACTCTGTGCCTCCCTCACTCTGTGCCTCCCTCACTCTGTGCCTCCCTCACTCTGTGTCTCCCTCACTCTGTGCCTCCCTCACTCTGTGTCTCCCTCACTCTGTGCCTCCCTCACTCTGTGTCTCCCTCACTCTGTGCCTTCCTCACTCTGTGTCTCCCTCACACTGTGTCTCCCTCACTCTGTGCCTCCCTCACTCTGTGTCTCCCTCACTCTGTGCCTCCCTCACTCTGTGTCTCCCTCACTCTGTGCCTCCCTCACTCTGTGTCTCCCTCACTCTGTGCCTCCCTCACTCTGTGTCTCCCTCACTCTGTGCTTTCCTCACTCTGTGTCTCCCTCACACTGTGTCTCCCTCACTCTGTGTCTCCCTCACTCTGTGCCTCCCTCACTCTGTGCCTCCCTCACTCTGTGCCTCCCTCACTCTGTGTCTCCCTCACTCTGTTCCTCCCTCTCTCTGTGTCTCCCTCACTCTGTGTCTCCCTCACACTGTGCCTCCCTCACTCTGTGTCTCCCTCACTCTGTTCCTCCCTCACTCTGTGTCTCCCTCACTCTGTGTCTCCCTCACTCTGTTCCTCCCTCTCTCTGTGTCTCCCTCACTCTGTGCCTCCCTCTCTCTGTGTCTCCCTCACTCTGTGCCTCCCTCACTCTGTGTCTCCCTCACTCTGTTCCTCCCTCACTCTGTGTCTCCCTCACTCTGTGTCTCCCTCACTCTGTTCCTCCCTCTCTCTGTGTCACCCTCACTCTGTGCCTCCCTCTCTCTGTGTCTCCCTCACACTGTGTCTCCCTCACTCTGTGTCTCCCTCACTCTGTGCCTCCCTCTCTCTGTGTCTCCCTCACACTGTGTCTCCCTCACTCTGTGTCTCCCTCACTCTGTGCCTCCCTCACTCTGTGCCTCCCTCACTTTGTGCCTCCCTCACACTGTGCCACCCTCACACTGTGCCTCCCTCACTCTGTGTCTCCCTCACTCTGTGCCACCCTCCCTCTGTGTCTCCCTCACACTGCGCCTCCCTCACTCTGTGTCTCCCTCACTCTGTGTCTCCCTCACACTGTGCCACCCTCACTCTGTGTCTCCCTCACTCTGTGCCACCCTCACACTGTGCCTCCCTCACTCTGTGTCTCCCTCACTCTGTGCCACCCTCACTCTGTGTCTCCCTCACACTGTGTCCCCCTCACACTGTGTCTCCCTCACTCTGTGCCTCCCTCTCTCTGTGTCTCCCTCACTCTGTGTCTCCCTCACTCTGTGCCTCCCTCACTCTGTGCCTCCCTCACTTTGTGCCTCCCTCACACTGTGCCTCCCTCCCTCTGTGTCTCCCTCACACTGCGCCTCCCTCACTCTGTGTCTCCCTCACTCTGTGTCTCCCTCACACTGTGCCACCCTCACTCTGTGTCTCCCTCACTCTGTGCCACCCTCACACTGTGCCTCCCTCACTCTGTGCCTCCCTCACTCTGTGCCTCCCTCACTCTGTATCTCCCTCACTCTGTGCCTCCCTCACACTGTGCCTCCCTCACTCTGTGTCTCCCTCACTCTGTGCCTCCCTCACTCTGTGCCTCCCTCACTCTGTGTCTCCCTCACTCTGTGCCACCCTCACTCTGTGTCTCCCTCACACTGTGCCTCCCTCACTCTGTGCCTTCCTCACTCTGTGCCTCCCTCACTCTGTGTCACCCTCACTCTTTGTCTCCCTCACTCTGTGCCTCCCTCACACTGTGCCTCCCTCACACTGTGCCTCCCTCACTCTGTGCCTCCCTCACACTGTGTCTCCCTCACTCTGTGTCTCCCTCACACTGTGTCTCCCTCACTCTGTGCCTCCCTCACTCTGTGCCTCCCTCACTCTGTGCCTCCCTCACACTGTGTCTCCCTCACTCTGTGTCTCCCTCACACTGTGTCTCCCTCACTCTGTGCCTCCCTCACTCTGTGCCTCCCTCACTCTGTGCCTCCCTCACTCTGTGTCATCCTCACTCTGTGCCTCCCTCACTCTGTGCCTCCCTCAATCTGTGCCACCCTCACACTGTGCCTCCCTCACTCTGTGCCTCCCTCACTCTGTGTCTCCCTCACTCTGTGCCTCCCTCACTTTGTGCCACCCTCACTCTGTGCCTCCCTCACTCTGTGTCTCCCTCACTCTGAGCCTCCCTCACTCTGTGCCTTCCTCACTCTTTGTCTCCCTCACTCTGTGCCTTCCTCACTCTGTGTCTCCCTCACTCTGTGCCTCCCTCACTCTGTGCCTCCCTCACTCTGTGCTTCCCTCACACTGTGTCACCCTCACTCTGTGTCTCCCTCACTCTTTGTCTCCCTCACTCTGTGCCTTCCTCACTCTGTGTCTCCCTCACACTGTGCCTCCATCAGTCTGTGCCTCCCTCACTCTGTGCCTCCCTCACTCTTTGTCTCCCTCACTCTGTGCCTCCCTCACACTGTGTCACCCTCACTCTGTGCCTCCCTCACTCTGTGTCTCCCTCACACTGTGTCACCCTCACTCTGTGACTCCCTCAATCTGTGCCTCCCTCACTCTGTGTCTCCCTCACTCTGTGTCACCCTCGCTCTGTGCCTCCTTCACTCTGTGCCTCCCTCACTCTGTGTCTCCCTCACTCTGTGCCTCCCTCACTCTGTGCCTCCCTCACTCTGTGCCTCCCTCACACTGTGTCACCCTCACTCTGTGTCTCCCTCACTCTGTGCCTCCCTCACTCTGTGTCTCCCTCACACTGTGCCTCCCTCACTCTGTGACTCCCTCAATCTGTGCCTCCCTCACTCTGTGCCTCCCTCACACTGTGTCTCCCTCACTCTGTGTCTCCCTCACTCTGTGCCTCCCTCACTCTGTGCCTCCCTCACTTTGTGCCTCCCTCACACTGTGCCTCCCTCACTCTGTGTCTCCCTCACTCTGTGTCTCCCTCACACTGTGCCACCCTCACTCTGTGTCTCCCTCACTCTGTGCCACCCTCACACTGTGCCTCCCTCACTCTGTGTCTCCCTCACTCTGTGCCACCCTCACTCTGTGTCTCCCTCACACTGTGCCTCCCTCACTCTGTGCCTCCCTCACTCTGTGCCTCCCTCACTCTGTATCTCCCTCACTCTGTGCCTCCCTCACACTGTGCCTCCCTCACTCTGTGTCTCCCTCACTCTGTGCCTCCCTCACTCTGTGCCTCCCTCACTCTGTGTCTCCCTCACTCTGTGCCACCCTCACTCTGTGTCTCCCTCACACTGTGCCTCCCTCACTCTGTGCCTTCCTCACTCTGTGCCTCCCTCACTCTGTGTCACCCTCACTCTGTGTCTCCCTCACTCTGTGCCTCCCTCACACTGTGCCTCCCTCACACTGTGCCTCCCTCACTCTGTGCCTCCCTCACACTGTGTCTCCCTCACTCTGTGTCTCCCTCACACTGTGTCTCCCTCACTCTGTGCCTCCCTCACTCTGTGCCTCCCTCACTCTGTGCCTCCCTCACACTGTGTCTCCCTCACTCTGTGTCTCCCTCACACTGTGTCTCCCTCACTCTGTGCCTCCCTCACTCTGTGCCTCCCTCACTCTGTGCCTCCCTCACTCTGTGTCATCCTCACTCTGTGCCTCCCTCACTCTGTGCCTCCCTCAATCTGTGCCACCCTCACACTGTGCCTCCCTCACTCTGTGCCTCCCTCACTCTGTGTCTCCCTCACTCTGTGCCTCCCTCACTTTGTGCCACCCTCACTCTGTGCCTCCCTCACTCTGTGTCTCCCTCACTCTGAGCCTCCCTCACTCTGTGCCTTCCTCACTCTTTGTCTCCCTCACTCTGTGCCTTCCTCACTCTGTGTCTCCCTCACTCTGTGCCTCCCTCACTCTGTGCCTCCCTCACTCTGTGCCTCCCTCACACTGTGTCACCCTCACTCTGTGTCTCCCTCACTCTTTGTCTCCCTCACTCTGTGCCTTCCTCACTCTGTGTCTCCCTCACACTGTGCCTCCATCAGTCTGTGCCTCCCTCACTCTGTGCCTCCCTCACTCTTTGTCTCCCTCACTCTGTGCCTCCCTCACACTGTGTCACCCTCACTCTGTGCCTCCCTCACTCTGTGTCTCCCTCACACTGTGTCACCCTCACTCTGTGCCTCCCTCACTCTGTGTCTCCCTCACACTGTGTCACCCTCACTCTGTGACTCCCTCAATCTGTGCCTCCCTCACTCTGTGCCTCCCTCACTCTGTATCACCCTCGCTCTGTGCCTCCTTCACTCTGTGCCTCCCTCACTCTGTGTCTCCCTCACTCTGTGCCTCCCTCACTCTGTGCCTCCCTCACACTGTGTCACCCTCACTCTGTGACTCCCTCAATCTGTGCCTCCCTCACTCTGTGCCTCCCTCACTCTGTGTCACCCTCGCTCTGTGCCTCCTTCACTCTGTGCCTCCCTCACTCTGTGTCTCCCTCACTCTGTGCCTCCCTCACTCTGTGCCTCCCTCACTCTGTGCCTCCCTCACACTGTGTCACCCTCACTCTGTGACTCCCTCAATCTGTGCCTCCCTCACTCTGTGCCTCCCTCACACTGTGTCTCCCTCACTCTGTGTCTCCCTCACTCTGTGCCTCCCTCACTCTGTGCCTCCCTCACTTTGTGCCTCCCTCACACTGTGCCTCCCTCCCTCTGTGTCTCCCTCACACTGCGCCTCCCTCACTCTGTGTCTCCCTCACTCTGTGTCTCCCTCACACTGTGCCACCCTCACTCTGTGTCTCCCTCACTCTGTGCCACCCTCACACTGTGCCTCCCTCACTCTGTGTCTCCCTCACTCTGTGCCACCCTCACTCTGTGTCTCCCTCACACTGTGCCTCCCTCACTCTGTGCCTCCCTCACTCTGTGCCTCCCTCACTCTGTATCTCCCTCACTCTGTGCCTCCCTCACACTGTGCCTCCCTCACTCTGTGTCTCCCTCACTCTGTGCCTCCCTCACTCTGTGCCTCCCTCACTCTGTGTCTCCCTCACTCTGTGCCACCCTCACTCTGTGTCTCCCTCACACTGTGCCTCCCTCACTCTGTGCCTTCCTCACTCTGTGCCTCCCTCACTCTGTGTCACCCTCACTCTGTGTCTCCCTCACTCTGTGCCTCCCTCACACTGTGCCTCCCTCACACTGTGCCTCCCTCACTCTGTGCCTCCCTCACACTGTGTCTCCCTCACTCTGTGTCTCCCTCACACTGTGTCTCCCTCACTCTGTGCCTCCCTCACTCTGTGCCTCCCTCACTCTGTGCCTCCCTCACACTGTGTCTCCCTCACTCTGTGTCTCCCTCACACTGTGTCTCCCTCACTCTGTGCCTCCCTCACTCTGTGCCTCCCTCACTCTGTGCCTCCCTCACTCTGTGTCATCCTCACTCTGTGCCTCCCTCACTCTGTGCCTCCCTCAATCTGTGCCACCCTCACACTGTGCCTCCCTCACTCTGTGCCTCCCTCACTCTGTGTCTCCCTCACTCTGTGCCTCCCTCACTTTGTGCCACCCTCACTCTGTGCCTCCCTCACTCTGTGTCTCCCTCACTCTGAGCCTCCCTCACTCTGTGCCTTCCTCACTCTTTGTCTCCCTCACTCTGTGCCTTCCTCACTCTGTGTCTCCCTCACTCTGTGCCTCCCTCACTCTGTGCCTCCCTCACTCTGTGCCTCCCTCACACTGTGTCACCCTCACTCTGTGTCTCCCTCACTCTTTGTCTCCCTCACTCTGTGCCTTCCTCACTCTGTGTCTCCCTCACACTGTGCCTCCATCAGTCTGTGCCTCCCTCACTCTGTGCCTCCCTCACTCTTTGTCTCCCTCACTCTGTGCCTCCCTCACACTGTGTCACCCTCACTCTGTGCCTCCCTCACTCTGTGTCTCCCTCACACTGTGTCACCCTCACTCTGTGACTCCCTCAATCTGTGCCTCCCTCACTCTGTGCCTCCCTCACTCTGTATCACCCTCGCTCTGTGCCTCCTTCACTCTGTGCCTCCCTCACTCTGTGTCTCCCTCACTCTGTGCCTCCCTCACTCTGTGCCTCCCTCACACTGTGTCACCCTCACTCTGTGACTCCCTCAATCTGTGCCTCCCTCACTCTGTGCCTCCCTCACTCTGTGTCACCCTCGCTCTGTGCCTCCTTCACTCTGTGCCTCCCTCACTCTGTGTCTCCCTCACTCTGTGCCTCCCTCACTCTGTGCCTCCCTCACTCTGTGCCTCCCTCACTCTGTGTCTCCCTCACTCTGTGCCTCCCTCACTCTGTGTCACCCTCGCTCTGTGCCTCCTTCACTCTGTGCCTCCCTCACTCTGTGTCTCCCTCACTCTGTGTCTCCCTCACTCTGTGCCTCACTCACTCTGTGTCTCCCTCACTCTGTGCCTTCCTCACTCTGTGCCTCCCTCACTCTGTGTCTCCCTCACTCTGTGTCTACCTCACTCTGTTCCTCCCTCTCTCTGTGTCTCCCTCACTCTTTGCCTCCCTCTCTCTGTGTCTCCCTCACTCTGTGCCTCCCTCACTCTGTGTCTCCCTCACTCTGTGCCTCCCTTACTCTGTGCCTCCCTCACTCTGTGTCTCCCTCACTCTGTTCCTCCCTCTCTCTGTGTCTCCCTCACTCTGTGCCTCCCTCACTCTGTGTCTCCCTCACACTGTGTCTCCCTCACTCTGTGTCTCCCTCACTCTGTGCCTCCCTCACTCTGTGCCTCCCTCACTCTGTGACTCCCTCACACTGTGTCTCCCTCACTCTGTGCCTCCCTCACTCTGTGCCTCCCTCACTTTGTTACTCCCTCACACTGTGCCTCCCTCACTCTGTGCCTCCCTCACTCTGTGCCTCCCTCACTTTGTGCCTCCCTCACTCTGTGCCTCCCTCACTCTGTGCCTCCCTCACTTTGTGCCTCCCTCACACTGTGCCTTCCTCACTCTGTGCCTCCCTCACTCTGTGCCTCCCTCACTTTGTGCCTCCCTCACTCTGTGCCTCCCTCACTCTGTGCCTCCCTCACTTTGTGCCTCCCTCACTCTGTGTCTCCCTCAAACTGTGTCTCCCTCACTCTGTGTCTCCCTCACACTGTGCCTCCCTCACTCTGTGTCTCCCTCACTCTGTGCCACCCTCACTCTGTGCCTCCCTCACACTGTGTGTCCCTCACTCTGTGCCTCCCTCACTCTGTGCCTCCCTCACACTGTGTCTCCCTCACTCTGTGTCTCCCTCACTCTGTGCCTCCCTCACTCTGTGCCTCCCTCACTCTGTGCCTCCCTCACACTTTGTCTCACTCACTCTGTGCCTCCCTCACTCTGTGCCTCCCTCACTCTGTGCCTCCCTCACACTGTGGCTCCCTCACTCTGTGCCTCCCTCACTCTGTGTCTCCCTCACTCTGTGCCTCCCTCACTCTGTGCCTCCCTCACTCTGTGTCTCCCTCACTCTGTGTCTCCCTCACTCTGTGCCTCCCTCACTCTGTGTCTCCCTCACTCTGTGCCTCCCTCACTCTGTGCCTCCCTCACTCTGTGCCTCCCTCACACTGTGTCTCACTCACTCTGTGCCTCCCTCACTCTGTGCCTCCCTCACACTGTGCCTCCCTCACTCTGTGTCTCCCTCACACTGTGTCACCCTCACACTGTGCCTCCCTCTCACTGTGCCTCCCTCACTCTGTGTCACCCTCACTCTGTGCCTCACTCACTCTGTGCCTCCCTCACTCTGTGCCTCCCTCACTCTGTGCCTCCCTCACACTGTGTCTCACTCACTCTGTGCCTCCCTCACTCTGTGCCTCCCTCACTCTGTGTCTCCCTCACTCTGTGCCTCCCTCACTCTGTGCCACCCTCACTCTGTGCCTCCCTCACTCTGTGTCTCCCTCACTCTGTGCCTCCCTCACTCTTTGCCTCCCTCACTCTGTGCCTCCCTCACTCTGTGCCACCCTCACACCGTGCCTCCCTCACTCTGTGCCTCCCTCACTCTGTGTCACCCTCACACTGTGCCTCCCTCACACTGTGTCTCCCTCACACTGTGTCTCCCTCACACTGTGTCACCCTCACACTGTGTCTCCCTCACTCTGTGCCTCCCTCACTCTGTGCCACCCTCACACTGTGTCTCCCTCACTCTGTGCCCCTCTCACTCTGTGTCTCCCTCACTCTGTGTCACCCTCACTCTGTGCCTCCCTCACTCTGTGCCTCCCTCACTCTGTGTCTCCCTCACTCTGTGTCTCCCTCACTCTGTGCCTCCCTCACTCTGTGCCACCCTCACTCTGTGCCTCCCTCACACTGTGTCTCCCTCACTCTGTGTCTCCCTCACACTGTGTCTCCCTCACTCTGTGCCTCCCTCACTCTGTGCCTCCCTCACTCTGTGCCTCCCTCACTCTGTGTCATCCTCACTCTGTGCCTCCCTCACTCTGTGCCTCCCTCAATCTGTGCCACCCTCACTCTGTGCCTCCCTCACTCTGTGTCTCCCTCACTCTGTGCCTCCCTCACTTTGTGCCACCCTCACTCTGTGCCTCCCTCACTCTGTGTCTCCCTCACTCTGAGCCTCCCTCACTCTGTGCCTTCCTCACTCTTTGTCTCCCTCACTCTGTGCCTTCCTCACTCTGTGTCTCCCTCACTCTGTGCCTCCCTCACTCTGTGCCTCCCTCACTCTGTGCCTCCCTCACACTGTGTCACCCTCACTCTGTGTCTCCCTCACTCTTTGTCTCCCTCACTCTGTGCCTTCCTCACTCTGTGTCTCCCTCACACTGTGCCTCCATCAGTCTGTGCCTCCCTCACTCTGTGCCTCCCTCACTCTTTGTCTCCCTCACTCTGTGCCTCCCTCACACTGTGTCACCCTCACTCTGTGCCTCCCTCACTCTGTGTCTCCCTCACACTGTGTCACCCTCACTCTGTGACTCCCTCAATCTGTGCCTCCCTCACTCTGTGCCTCCCTCACTCTGTATCACCCTCGCTCTGTGCCTCCTTCACTCTGTGCCTCCCTCACTCTGTGTCTCCCTCACTCTGTGCCTCCCTCACTCTGTGCCTCCCTCACACTGTGTCACCCTCACTCTGTGACTCCCTCAATCTGTGCCTCCCTCACTCTGTGCCTCCCTCACTCTGTGTCACCCTCGCTCTGTGCCTCCCTCACTCTGTGCCTCCCTCACTCTGTGTCTCCCTCACTCTGTGCCTCACTCACTCTGTGTCTCCCTCACTCTGTGCCTTCCTCACTCTGTGCCTCCCTCACTCTGTGTCTCCCTCACTCTGTGTCTACCTCACTCTGTTCCTCCCTCTCTCTGTGTCTCCCTCACTCTTTGCCTCCCTCACTCTGTGTCTCCCTCACACTGTGCTTTCCTCACTCTGTGTCTCCCTCACTCTGTGCCTCCCTCACTCTGTGTCTCCCTCACTCTGTGCCTCCCTTACTCTGTGCCTCCCTCACTCTGTGTCTCCCTCACTCTGTTCCTCCCTCTCTCTGTGTCTCCCTCACTCTGTGCCTCCCTCACTCTGTGTCTCCCTCACACTGTGTCTCCCTCACTCTGTGTCTCCCTCACTCTGTGCCTCCCTCACTCTGTGCCTCCCTCACTCTGTGACTCCCTCACACTGTGTCTCCCTCACTCTGTGCCTCCCTCACTCTGTGCCTCCCTCACTTTGTTACTCCCTCACACTGTGCCTCCCTCACTCTGTGCCTCCCTCACTCTGTGCCTCCCTCACTTTGTGCCTCCCTCACTCTGTGCCTCCCTCACTCTGTGCCTCCCTCACTTTGTGCCTCCCTCACACTGTGCCTTCCTCACTCTGTGCCTCCCTCACTCTGTGTCTCCCTCACACTGTGTCTCCCTCACTCTGTGTCTCCCTCACACTGTGCCTCCCTCACTCTGTGTCTCCCTCACTCTGTGCCACCCTCACTCTGTGCCTCCCTCACACTGTGTGTCCCTCACTCTGTGCCTCCCTCACACTGTGCCTCCCTCACTCTGTGCCTCCCTCACACTGTGTCTCCCTCACTCTGTGTCTCCCTCACTCTGTGCCTCCCTCACTCTGTGCCTCCCTCACTCTGTGCCTCCCTCACACTTTGTCTCACTCACTCTGTGCCTCCCTCACTCTGTGCCTCCCTCACTCTGTGCCTCCCTCACACTGTGGCTCCCTCACTCTGTGCCTCCCTCACTCTGTGTCTCCCTCACTCTGTGCCTCCCTCACTCTGTGTCTCCCTCACTCTGTGCCTCCCTCACTCTGTGTCTCCCTCACTCTGTGTCTCCCTCACTCTGTGCCTCCCTCACTCTGTGTCTCCCTCACTCTGTGCCTCCCTCACTCTGTGCCTCCCTCACTCTGTGCCTCCCTCACACTGTGTCTCACTCACTCTGTGCCTCCCTCACTCTGTGCCTCCCTCACACTGTGCCTCCCTCACTCTGTGTCTCCCTCACACTGTGTCACCCTCACACTGTGCCTCCCTCTCACTGTGCCTCCCTCACTCTGTGTCACCCTCACTCTGTGCCTCACTCACTCTGTGCCTCCCTCACTCTGTGCCTCCCTCACTCTGTGCCTCCCTCACACTGTGTCTCACTCACTCTGTGCCTCCCTCACTCTGTGCCTCCCTCACTCTGTGCCTCCCTCACTCTGTGTCTCCCTCACTCTGTGCCTCCCTCACTCTGTGCCACCTTCACTCTGTGCCTCCTCACTCTGTGTCTCCCTCACTCTGTGCCTCCCTCACTCTTTGCCTCCCTCACTCTGTGCCTCCCTCACTCTGTGCCACCCTCACACCGTGCCTCCCTCACTCTGTGCCTCCCTCACTCTGTGTCACCCTCACACTGTGCCTCCCTCACACTGTGTCTCCCTCACACTGTGTCTCCCTCACACTGTGTCACCCTCACACTGTGTCTCCCTCACTCTGTGCCTCCCTCACTCTGTGCCACCCTCACACTGTGTCTCCCTCACTCTGTGCCCCTCTCACTCTGTGTCTCCCTCACTCTGTGTCACCCTCACTCTGTGCCTCCCTCACTCTGTGCCTCCCTCACTCTGTGTCTCCCTCACTCTGTGTCTCCCTCACTCTGTGCCTCCCTCACTCTGTGCCACCCTCACACTGTGCCTCCGTCACTCTGTGCCTCCCTCGCTCTGTGTCTCCCTCACTCTGCGCCTCCCTCACACTGTGTCACCCTCACTCTGTGCCTCCCTCACTCTGTGTCTCTCTCACTCTGTGCCTCCCTCACTCTGTGCCTCCCTCGCTCTGTGTCTCCCTCACTCTGTGCCTCCTCACACTGTGTCACCCTCACTCTGTGCCTCCCTCACTCTGTGCCTCCCTCACACTGTGTCTCACTCACTCTGTGCCTCCCTCACTCTGTGCCTCCCTCACTCTGTGCCTCACTCACTCTGTGCCTCCCTCACACTGTGCCTCCCTCACTCTGTGTCTCCCTCACACTGTGTCACCCTCACACTGTGCCTCCCTCACACTGTGCCTCCCTCACTCTGTGTCACCCTCACTCTGTGCCTCACTCACTCTGTGCCTCCCTCACTCTGTGCCTCCCTCACTCTGTGCCTCCCTCACACTGTGTCTCACTCACTCTGTGTCTCCCTCACTCTGTGCCTCCCTCACTCTGTGCCTCCCTCACTCTGTGTCTCCCTCACTCTGTGTCTCCCTCACTCTGTGCCTCCCTCACTCTGTGCCTCACTCACTCTGTGCCTCCCTCACACTGTGCCTCCCTCACTCTGTGTCTCCCTCACACTGTGTCACCCTCACACTGTGCCTCCCTCACACTGTGCCTCCCTCACTCTGTGTCACCCTCACTCTGTGCCTCACTCACTCCTCTGTGCCTCCCTCACTCTGTGCCTCCCTCACTCTGTGCCTCCCTCACACTGTGTCTCACTCACTCTGGTCTCCCTCACTCTGTGCCTCCCTCACTCTGTGCCTCCCTCACTCTGTGTCTCCCTCACTCTGTGCCTCCCTCACTCTGTGCCACCCTCACTCTGTGCCTCCCTCACTCTGTGTCTCCCTCACTCTGTGCCTACCTCACTCTTTGTCTCCCTCACTCTGTGCCTCCATCACTCTGTGCCACCCTCACACCGTGCCTCCCTCACTCTGTGCCTCCCTCACTCTGTGTCACCCTCACACTGTGCCTCCCTCACACTGTGTCTCCCTCACACTGTGTCTCCCTCACACTGTGTCACCCTCACACTGTGTCTCCCTCACTCTGTGCCTCCCTCACTCTGTGCCACCCTCACACTGTGTCTCCCTCACTCTGTGCCTCCCTCACTCTGTGTCTCCCTCACTCTGTGTCACCCTCACTCTGTGCCTCCCTCACTCTGTGCCTCCCTCACTCTGTGTCTCCCTCACTCTGTGCCTCCCTCACTCTGTGTCTCCCTCACTCTGTGCCTCCCTCACTCTGTGCCACCCTCACACTGTGCCTCCGTCACTCTGTTCCTCCCTCGCTCTGTGTCTCCCTCACTCTGTGCCTCCCTCACACTATGTCACCCTCACTCTGTGCCTCCCTCACTCTGTGTCTCTCTCACTCTGTGCCTCCCTCACTCTGGCCACCCTCACACTGTGCCTCCCTCACTCTGTGTCTCCCTCACTCTGTGCCTCCCTCACTCTGTGTCTCCCTCACACTGTGCCTCCCTCACTCTGTGTCTCCCTCACTCTGTGCCTCCCTCACTCTTTGTCTCCCTCACTCTGTGTCTCCCTCACTCTGTGCCTCCGTCACTCTGTGTCTCCCTCACTCTGTGTCTCCCTCACTCTGTGCCTCCCTCACTCTGTGTCTCCCTCACACTGTGTCTCCCTCACACTGTGTCTCCCTCACTCTGTGCCTCCTTCACTCTGTGTCTCCCTCACACTGTGTCACCCTCTCACTGTGCCTCCCTCACTCTGTGTCTCCCTCACTCTGTGTCTCCCTCACACTGTGTCTCCCTCACACTGTGTCTCCCTCACACTGTGTCTCCCTCACTCTGTGCCTCCTTCACTCTGTGTCTCCCTCACTCTGTGCCTCCCTCACTCTGTGTCACCCTCACACTGTGCCTCCCTCACACTGTGTCTCCCTCACTCTGTGTCTCCCTCACACTGTGTCTCCATCACTCTGTGCCTCCCTCACTCTGTGTCACCCTCACACTGTGCCTCCCTCACACTGTGCCTCCCTCACTCTGTGTCACCCTCACACTGTGCCTCCCTCACACTGTGTCTCCCTCACACTGTGCCTCCCTCACTCTGAGTCTCCCTCACACTGTGCCTCCCTCACTCTGTGTCTCCCTCACTCTGTGCCTCCCTCACTCTGTGCCACCCTCACTCTGTGTCTCCCTCACTCTGTGTCTCCCTCACTCTGTGCCTCCCTCACTCTGTGTCTCCCTCACTCTGTGTCACCCTCACTCTGTGCCTCCCTCACTCTGTGTCTCCCTCACTCTGTGTCTCCGTCACTCTGTGCCTCCCTCACTCTGTGCCTCCCTCACTCTGTGTCTCCCTCACTCTGTGCCTCCCTCACTCTGTGTCTCCCTCACTCTGTGTCACCCTCACTCTGTGCCTCCCTCACTCTGTGCCTCCCTCACTCTGTGTCTCCCTCACTCTGTGCCTCCCTCACTCTGTGCCTCCCTCACACTGTGTCACCCTCACTCTGTGCCTCCCTCACACTGTGTCTCCCTCACTCTGTGCCTCCCTCACTCTGTGCCTCCCTCACACTGTGCCTCCCTCCCTCGGTGCCTCCCTCACTCTGTGCCTCCCTCACTCTGTGCCTCCCTCACTCTGTGTCTCCCTCACACTGTGTCTCCCTCACTCTGTGCCTCCCTCACTCTGTGTCTCCCTCACTCTGTGTCTCCCTCACACTGTGCCACCCTCACTCTGTGCCTCCCTCACTCTGTGCCTCCCTCACTCTGTGTCACCCTCTCTGTGCCTTGCTCCATCTCCTGTGCTGGTGGTATGGTCACATCAACTGCTGGGAAGCTGGAAATAGAGCTGGTCACCCAGCTCCGCCAGAGGGCAATGTCCAGGGTGACTGTGGCCTGGGCCACATCTCCCATAAAGATGGGCTTCTCTTGTCATCAACTGCAGTCTCCACGTGGAGCATCAATGTTTAAAATGATTATTTTACATCAATCTAAATCATAAAGTTCAGGTAACACAATGTCATGAAATTCTAAAAACATTCTTGAGATGTGGACACTGCATTTGTTGTCATTCTGAGTGGACCTGAGAAGATGGTGGTAGGTTCTGTCGAGCCACCGGCTTGCTTGGCGTAGGGCAGGTCCAAGTTAATTCCAGTGGTGTGTGTCTGGGGTCACATGTAGACCAGGCTGGGTAAGATTTCCTTCCCCAAAGGAAATTAATGAACCAGTTGGCTTTGTACAAGTTCACACTTTCCTAGTGATTAAATAAGCAATTTAAGTTTGATTAATTTTGTGCAATTATTATTTTGAATTTTATTTCAGGTATCGACAGGCAAGGTGGAATCTACAGACAGTGCCCGGCTCTCCAATTATCTGGCC
>NW_027309233.1:0-45305 GCF_047496885.1 Scyliorhinus torazame | reverse complement strand
GAATTGACGCAGTTCGTCGCTCATAAAGGAGGACCCCCTATCACTATGTATGTAGGCGGGGAACCCGAACAGTGCAAAGATGCTATGGAGGCCCTTGATGACGGTGGTTGCAGTCATGTCGGGGCAGGGAATGGCGAATGGGAATTGGGAGTACTCGTCAATCACAAACAAAGAACAAAGAACAAAGAAATGTACAGCACAGGAACAGGCCCTTCGGCCCTCCAAGCCCGTGCCGACAATGCTGTCCAATTAAACTACAATCTTCTACACTTCCTGGGTCCGTATCCCTCTATTCCCATCCTATTCATGTATTTGTCAAGATGTCCCATAAATGTCACTATCGTCCCTACTTCCTCCACCTCCTCCGGTAGCGAGTTCCAGGCACCCGCTACCCATGGTGTAAAAAACTTGCCTCGTACATCTACTCTAAGCCTTGCCCCTCTCACCTTAAACCTAGGCCCCCTAGTAATTGACCCCTCTACCCTGGGGAAAAGCCTCTGACTATCCACTCTGTCTATGCCCCTCATAATTTTGTAGACCTCTATCAGGTCGCCCCTCAACCTCCGTCGTTCCAGTGAGAACAAACCGAGTTTATTCAACCGCTCCTCATAGCTAATGCCCTCCATACCAGGCAACATTCTGTTAAATCTCTTCTGCACCTTCTCTAAAGCCTCCACATCCTTCTGGTAGTGTGGCGACCAGAATTGAACACTATACTCCAAGTGTGGCCTAACTAAGGTTCTATACAGCTGCAACATGACTTGCCAATTCTTATACTCAATGCACCGACCAATGAAAGCAAGCATGCCGTATGCCTTCTTGACTACCTTCTCCACCTGTGTTGCCCCTTTCAGTGACCTGTGGACCTGTACTCCTAGATCTCTCTGACTTTCAATACTCTTGAGGGTTCTACCATTCACTGTATATTCCCCACCTGCATTAGACCTTCCAAAATGCATTTCCTCACATTTGTCTGGATTAAACTCCACCTGCCATCTCTCTGCCCAAGTCTCCAAACAATCTAAATCCTGCTGTATCCTCTGACAGTCCTCATCGCTATCCGCAATTCCACTAACCTTTGTGTCGTCTTCAAACTTACTAATCAGACCAGTTACATTTTCCTCCAAATCATTTATATATACTACAAACAGCAAAGGTTCCAGCACTGATCCCTGCGGAACACCACTGGTCACAGCCCTCCAATTAGAAAAGCATCCTTCCATTGCTACTCTCTGCCTTCTATGACCTAGCCAGTTCTGTATCCACCTTGCCAGCTCACCCCTGATCCCGTGTGACTTCACGTTTTGTACTAGTCTACCATGAGGGACCTTGTCAAAGGCCTTATTGAAGTCCATATAGACAACATCCACTGCCATTTGCATCAATCGTCTTTGTGACCACCTCAAAAAACTCTATCAAGTTAGTGAGACACGACCTCCCCTTCACAAAGCCATGCTGCCTCTCACTAATACGTCCATTTGCTTCCAAGTAGATCCTGTCTCGAAGAATTCTCTCCAGTAATTTCCCTACCACTGAAGTAAGGCTCACCGGCCTGTAGTTCCCTGGATTATCCTTGCTACCCTTCTTAAACAGAGGAACAACATTGGCTATTCTCCAGTCCTCAGGGACATCACCTGATGACGGTGAGGATCCAAAGATTTCTGTCAATGCCTCAGCAATTTCCTCTCGAGCCTCCTTCAGTATTCCGGGGTAGATCCCATCAGGCCCTGGGGAATTATCTACCTTAATATTTTTTAAGACGCCCAACACCTCGTCTTTTTGGATCTCAATGTGACCCAGGCTATCTACACACCCTTTTCCAGACTCAACATCTACCAATTCTTTCTCTTTGGTGAATACTGATGCAAAGTATTCATTTAGTACCTCGCCCATTTCCTCTGGCTCCACACATAGATTCCCTTGCCTATCCTTCAGGGGGCCAACCCTTCCCCTGGCTACCCTCTTGCTTTTTATGTACGTGTAAAAAACCTTGGGATTTTCCTTAATTCTATTTGCCAATGCCATTTCGTGACCCCTTCTAGCCCTCCTGACTCCTTGCTTAAGTTCCTTCCTACTTTCCTTATATTCCACACAGGCTTCGTCTGTTCCCAGCCTTTTAGCCTTGACAAATGCCTCCTTTTTCTTTTTGATGAGGCCTACAATACCTCTCGTTATCCAAGGTTCCCGAAAATTGCCGTATTTATCCTTCTTCCTCACAGGAACATGCCGGTCCTGAATTCCTTTCAACTGACACTTGAAAGCCTCCCACATGTCAGATGTTGATTTGCCCTCAAACATCCGCCCCCAATCTAGGTTCTTCAGTTCCCGCCTAATATTGTTACAATTAGCCATCCCCCAATTTAGCACATTCACCCTAGGACCGCTCTTATCCTTGTCCACCAGCACTTTAAAACTTACTGAATTGTGGTCACTGTTCCCGAAATGCTCGCCTACTGAAACTTCTACCACCTGGCCGGGCTCATTCCCCAATACCAGGTCCAGTAGCGCCCCTTCCCTAGTTGGACTGTCTACATATTGTTTTAAGAAGCCCTCCTGGATGCTCCTTACAAACCCTGCCCCGTCTCAGCCCCTGGCACTAAGTGAGTCCCAGTCAATATTTGGGAAGTGAAAGTCTCCCATCACAACAACCCTGTTGTTTTTACTCTTTTCCAAAATCTGTCTACCTATCTGCTCCTCTATCTCCCGCTGGCTGTTGGGAGGCCTGTAGTGAACCCCCAAAATTGTGACTGCACCCTTCTTTTTCCTGATCTCTGCCCATACAGCCTCACTGCCTTCTGAGGTGTCTTCCCGTAGTACAGCTGTGATATCCTCCCTAACCAGTAGCGCAACTCCGCCACCCCTTTTACGTTCCCCTCTATCCCGCCTGAAACATCTAAATCCTGGAACGTTTAGCTGCCAATCCTGCCCTTCCCTCAACCAGGTCTCTGTAATGGCAACAACATCATAGTTCCAAGTATTAATCCAAGCTCTAAATTCATCTGCCTTACCCATAATACTTCTTGCATTAAAACATATGCACTTCAGGCCACCAGACCCGCTGTGTTCAGCAACTTCTCCCTGTCTGCTCTGTCCCGGGTGCTGTATCGTCTGCTCCTAGTAGCGACGGGCTTACAGTCTGGGGTGAGGTTAGCAAAGAGCGAGGGTGGGGCGACCTTAAGGGCCGCAAGGCAACAGACAGTGAGAGGGGGCAGCGGTCCACCAAACTTTAAGGTAAGGCTTTGGAGGTGGCAGTGGAAGTCGAGCCCCAGTAATAGGGCAGCGCAGAGATGGGGAAGGACGTAGAGCTTAAAGTTAGTGTACTCTACGCCTTGTACAGTAAGGGTCGCGACACAGTACCCCGGATTTCTACGGAATGTGTTCCGGAAGCCAGGGAGATTTTCTAGGTCGCGGATAAAATTGGGAGGGAGCAGCGCCTTACCGTATCTGGGTGGATAAAGCTGTCTGTGCTCCCGGAGTCAATGAGGCAGGCCGTCTCATGCCCATTGATCCGGACGGTCATCGTGTATTTCTTGAGGTGGTGAGGTCAAGACTGGTCGAGTGTGATGGAGGCGGGCTTCGGAAGGTGATGGGTGGGCCGATCACAGATGGCGGCGACCAGCGTATGACCGGGTGAGCAGGGGCTCCGGGAGGCTGCAGAGTGGTCCCAAGGTGGCGGCCCCCATGGGGCCGCGCGTGGCGGGTGGCAACGAAGGCGGTGTCAAAGATGGCGGCCCCCATGGGTCGCGCGTGGTGGGTGAAATCAAAGATGGCAGCAAAGATGGCAGCCCCCACGGATCGCACATGGCGGGTGGCAGCGAAGATGGAGGCACCCGTGGGTCATGCATGGCAGGTGGAGCGGCAGCTGAGGGCGGCCCCGACAGGCAGCAGGCAGCGCTGCTGGGCCGAGGAACTTTAGGGCCCGATCGGGCCTGGCAGACTTTGGCGAAGTGGCCTTTCCTCCCACACCCATTGCAAATTGCGTTCCGTGCAGGGCAGCGTTGTCTGGGATGCTTACCCTGGCCGCAAAAGTAGCATTTCGGGCTTCCGGCGTTGGCGGGCTTCTGCGCAGCACAGGCTTGCGCCGCACTCGAGTCGGATTATGGCGGCACCCTCGAGGGTGCCGCGTGGTCGGAGGTGTAGGCCTCCATCTTCTGGAAAGTGACTTCCACGAGTTTGAGAGCTGCACTGTCTCTGCGAGGCCGAGTGTACCCCCTTCTAGCAAGCGCTGGCGGATGTGATTGGATTTAATGCCCGTGACATAGGCGTCCCTGTTCAGCAGCTCCGTGTGTTGGACAGATGTTACTGCCTGGCAAGCACAGTTCCGGCCAAGTACCCGCAAGGCACGCAGGAATTCGGCTTGTGATTTTCCGGGGCGTTGTGATCTGGAAGCCAGGAAGATTTTCTGGGTCGCGGGTAAAATTGGGGGCATCTCTGATAAGAAGGAAAACTTGCGTGCTCTCCCGTGCGTTGAGTATTTTAAGCTTTTGGAGCTTGGTGAAGTCGTCGGTGGAGAATCAGCTTAGCCAGTGCTCGAATGTTGCAGTGGCATCGGCTGCTTGTGGGTCCAGCTCCAGGCGATCAGGCTTGAGCAATGAATTCATCTTAAAAGTTTAGCTTATTAAACTGATGCACCATCAATTAACACAAGGCGAGTAGTGGACGATACTGAGGCTTTAATAAGCTAAACAGAAAGCCTCCTGACCTCTGATCCAGAACTGGGGCAGGGCCGGAGATCAGCCACCTTTATACCGAGCCCGAGGGGAGGCGGAGCCATCAGGCAGTGGTTTACCACAATACATGTAGTACAGTAACAGTTTACCACAATACATATAATATACTAACAGGGAAAAGCTCCTAGTCGCCACATTCCGGTGCCTGTTCGGGGAGGCTGGTACGGAATTGAACCATGCTGCTGGCCTGCCTTGGTCTGCTTTAAAAGCCAGCTTTCTAGCCCTGTGCTAAACCAGCCACAGATGGATTTAAGAACTCGATAATTGACGTCCACTATTTAAGATCACAAGGTTAGTTAGTATTTCTAATAAGTATGTCTTCAGGTAGGAAAATAATAACTTGGTTAATTAAAAGGGCGTGTGTTAATTATTCAAAGGATTTTATTTTCGGCGATGAGTGTTTTGGTCAACGGCGTGAAAAGAAGTGAGTGCCCTGCTTCGGCTCAGTTTCAGAAGGGCGTCCTCATTAATTGCCAAACTGTGCAGTAACGGCACATTCCTGGGATCAAGGACATTGTGAATCCAAAACCCGTTCATGATGAGTAGTCAGCAAATATGAGGCCAGCAAGGTCAAGGGCATGTCTCTCAAAGGGAACTCTCCTTTCCAATCCTGTGTCCAGTGTTCAGACACTGGATGACTTTGAATGAGAGCACCCCCACAAATCCAAAGTGGAATTGCCCACTTAAATGCCACAGTTGCTGGTGGGCTGGGGACGCCATTCAGGAGCCGACACACCATGGACTTCATTGGGCAGAGGCAGGAAGGCAGTGAGCCCACAACTCACCTCTGTCCTGTTTGATGAAATGCCGCACTGCCACCATAATACTTGAACCAATATTTCTGAATTAACCTTGATTTTGTAACACAAATTTCCCACTGAGTAAATGTGAAATTGTACTAATGTCAGAAATTATCAACACAAGTTGTCCCATTGGATTCTGTGCTCCATTTTCCGACACCTGTCTAAATCCATCCTCATTACTCCAATATTAATACAGGTTCCAATACCTTCCGCTGTTGCAAATGTTTATTCACTTTGCTGTGTAAAGATACAATGGTTCCTCTCTCAACCATTCCCTGTAACATGCTATCACCTTTTCTGCATGCACGCGGTCGATCTTCTTTTTCCAAATTTATTTAGCACCCCCTCATTAACTCAATGTTCCCCACTCACTTGACAACTGGGATTCTGAATTGAGAGATGATGGAATGATTTTCCATTCTGTATATTCACATAATTAACTGTGTTCTTTACAGCATCAACATCAACGTCAACTTCAACAACAGGTATGTAAACAATAATTCTGTCAACATATGTTTTCCATAACCTCGGATTAAAATTTCTTCCTGTGAACAAGAGAGTTTCCCATTCAGATAGAGGACAGGATTTGAATTTTCAAGATTGTGGGTTTGTGGTGGGTTTCAGAGAATGCAGCAGATGAGAGACCCGAAAATATCAGTAGGTCAGGAGGAACTTAATGCCATCGACTTTCTGCTCTCACAAGGATAGTTCTGGATGCAAGCAGGAAACTCCCATGAAACTGTCGATGGAGCAATTAAACTATTTAAATATTCCATTCCTGGTGGATTTCACATCCAAATCTGAGTTCAGCAGCCAGCACACAGCTTTTCTAACCCTTCAACAAAGCAAGAAAACAGACAAGAGCCATTGATCAATTAAACTGACAGAGAACAAAATCTTTAAATAGTAAAATTTCATGGGCGGGATTCTCTTTTGTCGAAATCGGGAACAGCGATTGGTCGGACAATAGCTTCCGAATCGCAGCAGCGCTATTGCATATCATTTGTGGGCTCACCCGTGATTTTCCACCCCCGATGGGCCGAGTTCCCGACGGCGCGGTCCACGTGTGCTATTAAAAATTGTGAACCTGCCGGGGTGGATGCTGAGAGAGAGAGAAGAGGTAGGACACGGAGAGGAGTGACTGTGGGATACCGGGCCGGACACTGGCCGTGCTGTCTGGGGCAGGGTTCCCTGCCAGTCGAGCAGCAGGATTCACCACCATCACCGTGATGCCCCGGGTCCAGGGGCCGATCAACAGGATTCATGTTATCTATGGGCACTTGCGGATGACAGGTGTCTCTACACAAACCGAAAGGGGTTCCACTCGATGAATATTCAGCTGGTCTGTGACCATCAGCCGGGCATCATTCACCTCTGCGCCCGATAGCCGGGTAGTCTGCACGATGCCTTCCTCCTCACGCAATCGGAGATTCCTGACATTTTGGAGAGCCATCCCCTTCCCGGTTGACGGGTTGTCTCAAGAGTTTCAGGGGTTATCTGCTGCGGTCGTGGCTGATGACACCTATCCGGAGGCAACAGATCGCGCGGAAACCCACTACAATGACATCCATGCAGCGACCAGGGGTGTGATTGAGCGGAGATTCAGCCTCCTGAAGATGCAGTTGATGTGCCTGGACCATTCTGAGGTGCCCTCCAGTATGATATCGAGAGGGCCGTCCACATCGTGACGGACAGCTGCGTCCTCCACAACATCGTGCAACAGAGAGGCGATGTGCTTGAGAAGCACGATGTAGGCCTGGCCTCGTCTGACGAGGAGGATGCGGGGAAAGGTGAGGTTGGGCAGGGCATGGGGTCCAGGCAGGAACAGGAGTCCGCACGACGTGTGTGCCAGAGCCAAGGTGCACAGGACGCTCTGATCGCCTCCAGGTTCACTGACTAGAATGGGGGAGATAGAAGGGTGAAGGGGACAGGCCAGGGGCACCACCACCCTGGAACCCCACCGCCTGTACCCCCTCTGTGATACATACCTGCCGCACTACTGGTGCGGGCCCTGGGTTGGCAGCAACAGCAGGAGTGGTCCATGGGATGGAGGATGATGACAACCCGCTCCGCGATGAGCTGTGGTGCTCTGCATCGTAAACAACATCTGAACTTTGCCTATGGTAGCACCTCCACCTGCATGGTCCCTGCATGGGCCTTGCCATTCCAGCACACGCTCCCATAAAATCCTTGGGGTGGCGGTAGGGGAGCTTGGGTAGTGTGGGAACACTGACAATCCACAGAGCCCCCCCCCCCCCCCCCCCCGTGGCCAACATAGACCAGCCCACCCCCTCATCAGACAGAGCACCCGGACAGGTTGTAACACAGTTAACAGGTGTTTATTGTGAACAAATATATATAGGTTTGTGCCCTGGCCCCTGTAATCCTGTGCCCTAGCTCCTGTAACTCAACAGTGCCAACTCAACTGATGTCTAACTTTCTGGCCTTATGGGCCTGAACACTATATCTTGGTGGATCCCCAAATGGTACAGCAGGAGTGGAGGTGGCCTGCTGTTACTCATATCTGTGAGATTTAGTGGTTGATGTCAGCAGCACCCCAGCAGGTCCATAGCCGATTGCAGGAGTTCCAGAGGCTATGGGCAAAGGATATGGTGCCGGCAATGCCTGGCACTGAGGCCAACACTGCTAGAGTGGCGACCAGTCTGTGGCCTCCGGATAGGTGTCATCAGCCATGACCGCAGTGGATAACCCAGTTGCCCAGGAGCCAAAGCCTCAGTCGGGGGATAATCTCGAACATGCCAGGGTATCGGGCACAGACACGTGTGATGTGCAGCTAATGGTCGCATATCAGCTGCACATTCAGCGAGTGCAATCCCTTTTAGTTTGTGTAGAGCGGCCTGTTATCTGTCGGTGCCCGCAAGGAGACATGCATCCCATTGACCACCCTCTGGACCCGGGGCATCCCGATGATGGCGGCGAACCCCACAGCCCAGTATCCTGGTGGGCTCGGTCCACATCTAAGTTGGTGTACTGATCCACCTGGACATATCGGGCCTCTATTAAGGCATGGATGCACCTGCGCACCAAGGTCTGTGAGGTCTTCCCCATTCGGCGCCTGAAAGGAACCCGTGGTGTAAAAGTTCAGGACGACCGTCATCTTGATGGCAACCGGGAGCGAGAAAACTCCCCATTTCCGTGAGGTGCCTGGTGTGCCATCATTTGGCAATTATGTAGAACTGTCTCTCTGCTAAGCCAGAGTCGGCGGCGGCATGCCGATCTAGCACATCCTCGAATGACAGGCGCTGCTGGCAAACATGAGGCCTGATGTGGGTAGAGGGCTCTCCAACCTGGGTGGCTGCCACCTGTGTCTCTGCTGCCCGCTCCTCTGTTGCTCGCTGCACTGCTGCACTCTGCGCTGCTGCAGCTTCCTCCTCCTCCTGCTCAAGCAGTTCACGCTCGTATAGCAGCAGGGCTTCTCCCAGGGCTGCAGCACCAGCAGGAAGACCAACATTCCTGGTTGTGTTCCAATATTCATTGTCTGCTGGGGGTGAAATATCAACATGTTAGTATGGTGCGTACCTCCGTGCCAACCAAGTCCACGGTGGCCCCGACTGGCACTGCGGCATCCGCGCCGCAACTCCCCGTAAATCTCCTTTACTCCCCATCCGCCTCTCCCACTGCCCTGGCAGGGCCCCCCATTCCAGAAAGCACGGGCAACATCCGGGCCGGAAACCTGCAGTCACTCCTTTGCGTGTCTGACCTCGTCTCTGTCTCCCTCACTAGCCACGACGCCGGTTTCCCGATTTTAAAAAAAGCACAAGTGAACCACGCCTTCGGGACCTCGGCCCATCGGAGGAGGAGAATCGCTGAGGCACCGGACATACCGGGTCGGGACCGCTAATGATTTGCAAACTGTGTCTACTGTACGTGAGGAGTGAAACGCATTGACGCCGTTTCTGTGGTGACAGAGAATTGCGATTTGGCGTCAAATGGGCGCCTGCAGCAATTTTAGCGTCGGAAGCTATTCTCCCGTTTTCCGATTTTGGCGTCGGATAACGGAGAATCCCGTCCCATGGAACATTCTCTGATAACAAGATCATTTTGTATTCTCAACACTTAAATCATCAATTGTATCCTTCCAGAGTCAACAACAAGAGCAACTTCAACAACAGGTATCAACTTAACCACATCGCGTCAACAATAATAAGTATTTTCCACATCTGCACTAACTGTAACCTCACCACTGGCTGCATCATTGAGTGTAGCAACTATTTTAAAAAATATATATATTTTATTAAATTTTTCAAACAAAATGTTTCCGTTTTTACAAATCAACATAAAAATAATACAATAACTAGTAAATAACATTATTTAAATAATATAGTGAACTAACAAAATAACAAAAAATAGTGCTCCCCACCCCCCCCCCTTCCCTCCCCCCCCCCCCCCCCCCCCCGCCCCGGGTTGCTGCTGCTGTCACTCTATCTACCCTTAACGTTCCGCGAGATCGTCAAGGAACGGTTGCCACCACCTGGAGAACCTCGAGCCGATCCCCTCAACGCAAATTTTATTCGTTCCAGCTTTATGTCGTTTATCCAGGCCTCCACGCCGGGGGGTTTCGCTTACTTCTACATGAGTAAAATCCTACGCCGGGCTACTAGGGACGCAAAGGCCAGAATATCGGCCTCTTTCGCCTCCTGCACTCCCGGCTCTTACGCTACCCCAAATATCGCTAACCCCCAGCCTGGCTTGACCCGGACCTTCACCACCTTTGAAATCACCCTTGTCACGCCCCCCCCAGTACTCATCCAATGCCAGACACGACCAGAACATGTGTGTGTGGTTCGCCGGGCTTCCCGAGCACCTCCCACACCTGTCCATTCCGAAGAACCTGCTCAGTCTTGCTCCCGTCATATGTGCTCTGTGTAGAACCTCAAATTGAATCAGGCTAAGCCTGGCACACGAGGACGAGGAATTTACCCTGCTTAGGGCATCAGCCCATAGCCCCTCCTCAATCTCTTCCACCAGCTCTTCTTCCCATTTTCCCTTCAGCTCCTCTATCATCGCCTCCCCCTCGTCTCTCATCTCCTGATATATTTCGAACACTTTGCCCTCCCCGACCCATACCCCGGAAATCATTCTATCTTGGATCCCCTGTGTTGGGAGCAGCGGAAATTCCCTCACCTGTTGCCTCGTAAACGCCCTCACTTGCATATATCTGAAGATATTCCCCGGGGGCAACTCATATATTTCCTCGAGCGCTCCCAGACTTGCAATCGTCCCGTCAATAAACAGGTCCATCAGTTTCCTAATTCCTACTCGTTGCCAACTCTAGAACCCCCTGTCCATCTTTCCTGGGACAAACCTGTGGTTATTCCTAATCGGGGACCACACCGAGGCACCCATCACCCCCCTGTGTCGCCTCCACTGCCCCCAGATCCTCAAGGTTGCCACCACCACTGGGTTTGTGGTCTACCTTTTCGGGGAGAACGGCAGTGGCGCCGTCACCAGCGCCTTTAGGCTCGTTCCTTTACAGGACGCCATCTCCAGCCTCTTCCACGCCGCCCCCTCTCCCTCCCTCATCCACTTACAAATCATCACCACATTGGGGGGTTTAAACTAATGCAGCAGGGGCATGGGAACCTGGATTGTAGTTTTAGGGTAAGGGAGAATGAGAGTATAGAGGTCAGGAGCTCAGATTTGACGTCGGAGGAGGGGGCCAGTGTTCAGGTAGGTGGTTTGAAGTGTGTCTACTTCAATGCCAGGAGTATACGAAATAAGGTAGGGGAACTGGCAGCATGGGTTGGTACCTGGGACTTCGATGTTGTGGCCATTTCGGAGACGTGGATAGAGCAGGGACAGGAATGGATGTTGCAGGTTCCGGGGTTTAGGTGTTTTAGTAAGCTCAGGGAAGGAGGCAAAAGAGGGGGAGGTGTGGCGCTGCTAGTCAAGAGCAGTATTACGGTGGCGGAGCGGATGCTAGATGGGGACTCATCTTCCGAGGTAGTATGGGCTGAGGTTAGAAACAGGAAAGGAGAGGTCACCCTGTTGGGAGTTTTCTATAGGCCTCCAAATAGTTCTAGGGATGTAGAGGAAAGGATGGCGAAGATGATCCTGGATATGAGCGAAAGTAACAGGGTAGTTATCATGGGAGACTTTAACTTTCCAAATATTGACTGGAAAAGATATAGTTCGAGTACATTAGATGGGTCGTTTTTTGTTCAGTGTGTGCAGGAGGGTTTCCTGACACAGTTTGTTGACAGGCCAACAAGAGGTGAGGCCACATTGGATTTGGTTTTGGGTAATGAACCAGGCCAGGTGTTGGATTTGGAGGTAGGTGAGCACTTTGGGGACAGTGACCACAATTCGGTGACGTTTACGTTAAGGATGGAAAGGGATAAGTATACACCGCAGGGCAAGAGTTATAGCTGGGGAAGGGAAATTATGATGCCATTAGACGTGACTTGGGGGGGGATAAGGTGGAGAAGTAGGCTGCAAGTTTTGGACACAATGGATAAGTGGAGCTTGTTCAAGGATCAGCTATTGCGTGTGCTTGATAAGTATGTACCGGTCAGGCAGGGAGGAAGGTGCCGAGCGAGGGAACCGTGGTTTACCAAAGAAGTGGAATCTCTTGTTAAGAGGAAGAAGGAGGCCTATGTGAAGATGAGGTGTGAAGTTTCAGTTGGGGCGATGGATAGTTACAAGGTAGCGAGGAAGGATCTAAAGAGAGAGCTAAGACGAGCAAGGAGGGGACATGAGAAGTATTTGGCAGGAAGGATCAAGGAAAACCCAAAAGCTTTCTATAGGTATGTCAGGAATAAGCGAATGACTAGGGACAGAGTAGGACCAGTCAAGGACAGGGATGGGAAGTTGTGTGTAGAGTCTGAAGAGATAGGCGAGATACTAAATGAATATTTTTCGTCAGTATTCACTCAGGAAAAAGATAATGTTGTGGAGGAGAATGCTGAGCTCCAGGTAAATAGATTAGATGGCATTGAGGTAAGTAGGGAAGAGGTGTTGGCAATTCTGGACAGGCTGAAAATAGATAAGTCCCCGGGGCCTGATGGGATTTATCCTAGGATTCTCTGGGAGGCCAGGGAAGAGATTGCTGGACCATTGGCTTTGATTTTTATGTCATCATTGGATACAGGAATAGTGCCAGAGGACTGGAGGATAGAAAATGTGGTCCCTTTGTTCAAAAAGGGGAGCAGAGACAACCCCGGCAACTATAGACCGGTGAGCCTCACGTCTGTAGTGGGTAAAGTCTTGGAGGGCATTATAAGAGACAAGATTTATAATCATCTAGATAGGAATAATATGATCAGGGATAGTCAGCATGGCTTTGTGAAGGGTAGGTCATGCCTCACAAACCTTATCGAGTTCTTTGAGAAGGTGACTGAACAGGTAGACGAGGGTAGAGCAGTTGATGTGGTGTATATGGATTTCAGCAAAGCGTTTGATAAGGTTCCCCACGGTAGGCTATTGCAGAAAATACGGAGGCTGGGGATTGAGGGTGATTTAGAGATGTGGATCAGAAATTGGCTAGCTGAAAGAAGACAGAGGGTGGTGGTTGATGGGAAATGTTCAGAATGGAGTTCTGTCACAAGTGGAGTACCACAAGGATCTGTTCTGGGGCCGTTGCTGTTTATCATTTTTATCAATGACCTAGAGGAAGGCGCAGAAGGGTGGGTGAGTAAATTTGCAGACGATACTAAAGTCGGTGGTGTTGTCGATAGTGAGGAAGGAAGTAGCAGGTTACAGAGGGATATAGATAAGCTGCAGTGCTGGGCTGAGAGGTGGCAAATGGAGTTTAATGTAGAGAAGTGTGAGGTGATTCACTTTGGAAGGAAAAACAGGAATGTGGAATATGTGGCGAATGGAAAAGTTCTTGAAAGTGTGGATGAGCAGAGGGATCTAGGTGTCCATGTACATAGATCCCTGAAAGTTGCCACCCAGGTTGATAGGGTGGTGAAGAAGGCCTATGGAGTGTTGGCCTTTATTGGTAGAGGGATTGAGTTCCGGAGTCAGGAGGTCATGTTGCAGCTGTACAGAACTCTGGTACGGCCGCATTTGGAGTATTGCGTACAGTTCTGGTCACCGCATTATAGGAAGGACGTGGAGGCTTTGGAACGGGTGCAGAGGAGATTTACCAGGATGTTGCCTGGTATGGAGGGAAAATCTTATGAGGAAAGGCTGATGGACTTGAGGTTGTTTTCGTTAGAGAGAAGAAGGTTAAGAGGAGACTTAATAGAGGCATACAAAATGATCAGAGGGTTAGATAGGGTGGACAGTGAGAGCCTTCTCCCGCGGATGGAAATGGCTAGCACGAGGGGACATAGCCTTAAACTGAGGGGTAATAGATATAGGACAGAGGTCAGGGGTAGGTTCTTTACGCAAAGAGTAGTGAGGCCGTGGAATGCCCTACCTGCTACAGTAGTGAACTCGCCAACATTAAGGGCATTTAAAAGTTTATTGGATAAACATATGGATGATAATGGTATAGTGTAGGTTAGATGGCTTTTGTTTCGGTGCAACATCGTGGGCCGAAGGGCCTGTACTGCGCTGTATTGTTCTATGTTCTATGTTCTATTGGCGGCCCAGTAGTAGTCGTTCAGGCTCGGCAGTGCCAGTCCCCCTCTATCCCTACTGCGCTACAGGAATCCCCTCTTTACCCTCGGGGTCTTCCCTGCCCACACAAAGCTCATAATGCTCCTGTCTATTTTTTTGAAAATGGCCTTTGTGATCAGAATGGGGAGACACTGAAATACGAAAAGAAACCTCGGGAGGACCATCATTTTTACCGCCTGCACTCTGCCCGCCAATGAGAGCGGCAACATATCCCACCTCTTGAAGTCCTCCTCCATCTGCTCCACCAGTCGCATCAGATTAAGTCTGTGTAGAGTTCCCCTGTTCCTGGCTACCTGGATCCCCAGATATCGGAAGCTCCTTTCCACTCTCCTTAACGGCATAGCGTCTATTCCTCTTCCCTGGTTACCGGGGTGTGTTACAAAAAGCTCGCTCTTCCCCATATTTAGCCTGTATCCCGAGAAATCTCCAAACTCCCTCAGTATCTGCATAACCTCTGGCATCCCCTCTACAGGGTCCACAACATATAGCAGTAAATCATCAGCGTAGAGCGACACTCGATGCTCCTCTCCCCCTCTAACCACCCCTCTCCACTTCTGAGACTCCCTCAACGCTATGGCCAGTGGTTCAATTGCCAACGCAAACAGTAACGGGGACAGGGGACACCCCTGTCTTGTTCCCCTGTGTAGCCGAAAATACCCCGATCTTTGCCGGTTTGTGACTACACTTGCCACTGGGGCCCCATATAGGAGTCTGACCCATTTAACAAACCCCTCTCCGAACCCAAACCTCCTCAGCACCTCCCACAAATAGTCCCACTCCACCCTATCGAATGCCTTTTCGCATCCATCGCCGCCACTATCTCTGCCTCCCCCTCCGGTGGGGGCGTCATCATCACCCCCAGCAGCCGTTGAACGTTAACATTCAGTTGTCTCCCCTTTACAAACCCTGTCTGGTCTTCATGCACCACCCCCGGGACGCAATCCTCTATCCTTGTCGCCAGCACTTTTGTCAGCAGTTTGGCGTCTACATTTAGGAGTGAGAAAGGCCTGTATGACCCGCATTGCAGCGGATCTTTATTCCGCTTCAGAATTAATGATATCGTCGCCTCCGACATTGTCGGGGGTCGTATCCCCCCTTCCCTGGCCTCATTAAAGGTTCTCGCCAGCAGCGGGGCCAACAGGTCCACATATTTCCTGTAGAATTCCACCGGAAACCCGTCTGGTCCCGGGGCCTTCCCTGCCTGCATGTTCCCCAGCCCCTTAGTCACCTTGTCCACCTCGATTGGCGCCTCCAAACCTGCCACCTCCTGCTCCTCCACCCTCGGGAACCTTAGTTGGTCCAGAAAATGTAGCATTCCCTCTTTTCCCCCCGGGGGTTGGGACTTATACAGCCTCTCATAAAAGGTCTTGAACACCTCATTTACCTTCCCTGCTCTCTGCTCCATAGTTCCCGTTTCATCCCTAACTCCCCCAATCTCTCTCGCCGCTATCCTCTTACGAAGTTGGTAGGCCAGAAGCAGGCTCACCTTTTCCCCATACTCATATCGCATCCCCTGTGCCTTCCTCCACTGTGCCTCTGCCTTTCCTGTGGTCAGCAGGTCAAACTCCGTCTGAAGTCTTCGTATTTCTCTATATAGTCCTTCGTCTGGGGCCTCCGCATATCTTTTATCCACCCTCAAAATCTCCCCCACTAATCTCTCCCTTTCTTTGCCCTCTTGTTTCTCCTTGTGGGCTCTAATGGAGATCAGCTCTCCTCTAACCACCGCCTTCAGCGCTTCCCATACTACCCCCACCTGAACCTCACTATCGTCGTTGACCTCCAGGTATCTCTCAATACACCCCCGCACCCTTCCACAGACCCCCTCATCCGCCAGTAGTCCCACATCCAGTCGCCAGAGTGGGCGCTGCTCCCTCTCCTCTCCTAGTTCCAGATCCACCCAATGCGGGGCGTGGTCTGAAACGGCTATGGCCGAATACTCCGTTCCTGCCACCTTCGAGTTCAGTGCCCTACTCATAACAAAGAAGTCTATTCGGGAATATACCTTGTGGACGTAGGAGAAAAAGGAAAACTCTTTAGCCAACGGCCTGGCAAATCTCCACGGATCCACTCCCCCCATTTGTTCCATAAATCCCCTAAGCACCTTGGCCGCTGCCGGCCTTCTCCCGGTCCTGGATCTAGACCGGTCTAGCCCTGGATCCAGCACAGTGTTGAAGTCCCCCCCCATTACCAAGCTTCCCACCTCCAGGTCCGGGATACGTCCCAGCATCTGCTTCATGAATCCCGCGACATCCCAGTTCGGGGCATATACATTGACCAGCACGACCGCCTCTCCCTGCAATCTACCACTCACCATCACATATCTGCCCCCGTTATCCACCACTATGTTCTTAGCCTCGAACGATACCCGTTTCCCCACCAGTATCGCCACCCCCCTGTTTTTCGCGTCCAACCCTGAGTGGAATACCTGTCCCACCCATCCTTTTCTTAACCTAACCTGATCCGCCACCTTCAGGTGCGTCTCCTGGAGCATGACTACGTCCGCCTTCAGTCTCTTTAAGTGCGCGAACACCCGGGCCCTCTTAATCGGCCCATTTAGGCCTCTCACATTCCACGGATTGGGGGGCAGCTCTCCCCCCCCCCCCGCCGATTAGCCATCCCCTTTTCTGGGCCATCTCCCTGTCCAGGTCCCGCGCACCCATCTGTCCCCCAGGCGGCGCCTTCCCGTCCCGACCATCTCTTCTCTTGCCAGCTCCCCCTTGCACTCAGCAGCAGCAACCCAGTTAGTCCCCACCCCCGCTAGATCCCCCTCTAGCATGGTTACTCCACCCATAATGCTTCCGAAAGTCAGCTAACTTTAGCTGACCCCGGCTTCCCCCGTTCTCTGACCTCCCTGCGTGTGGGGCTCTCTTCCATCCTGCGCCAATCTTCCCGCCATCATCTCCATAGCGCGGGAAAAAACCCTGTGCTTTCCTATCGGCCCCGCCCCCTGAGGCGCAGCTCCCTCATTCCCCCTCCACCTCTCTGTCCCTTTTTCCCCACCGGCGCCCACATTTCTTCGTGTCCCCCCATTAGGGGGAGAAAAATTCCCCATCCAACATTGCTGTATAATAAACCTCCCCTTTCCCCACTTTACATTCCTATACCACCACCTCGTTGCTTCCCCCCCAACATCAAACTCTCAGATCTAGTCCAGTTTCTCTTCTTGAATGAAGGTCCATGCCTCATCTGCCGTTTCGAAGTAGTAGTGCTTGCCCTGATGCGTGACCCACAATCGCGCTGGCTGCAGCATCCCAAATTTTATTTTCTTCCTGTGAAGCACCGCCTTGGCGCGATTAAAGCTCGCCCTCCTTCTCGCCACCTGCACACTCCAGTCCTGATACACTCGTATCACCGCATTCTCCCACTTGCTACTCCATACCTTCTTGGCCCAGCTCAGGACCGCCTCTCTGTCCATGAAGGGGTGGAATCTCACCACGATCACCCTTGGTATTTCACCCGCCTTTGGTCTTCTCACAAGGACCCGGTGCGCTCCTTCCACCTCCAGGGGGCCCGTTGGGGCCTCAGCTCCCATTAGCGTATGGAGCATCGTGCTCACATAAGCCCCAACATCAGCTCGCTCTGCTCCTTCGGGGAGACCTAAAATCCGTAGGTTCTTCCCCCTCGAGCTGTTCTCCAGGGCTTCCAGCCTTTCTATGCACCTCTTATGTAGCGCCTCATGCGTCTCCGTTTTTACCACCAGGCCCTGTATCTCATCCTCATTCTCGGCTGCCTTTGCCTTCACTCCACGGAGCTCTATCGCCTGGACCTTTTGTGTTTCCTTCAGTCCCTCGATTGCCAATAACATGGGCGCCAGCACCTCTTTCTTTAGATCCTCCACACATCGTCGGAGGAATTCCTGCTGGTCCGGGCCCCATGCCATCTGGGCTCCATCCGCTGCCATCTTGCTTCTCCCTTCTCTTCTCTGCCGCTGCTCCAAAGGATCCTTCGCAATCTGGCCACTACCAGTGGTCCTTTCCATACACACACGGGGGGGGATCTTCCTTCGTCACCCCACACTGGGCTTGGTCTAAAAAAAATTCCGTTGGGGCTCTTGAAAAGAGCCCAAAAGTCCGCTAGAATGGGAGTTGCCGAAACGTGCGGCTTAGCAGTGCATCGCCGCAACCGGAAGTCCGAGTGTAGCAACTATTAATGTACAAATAATTAGAAAATTGCAATATCCACCAGAATAAAAGTGAGCAGAAAGGTGCTGCCCATAAAAAGTAGATCAACACCATACCTCACCACCCCATGTGTGATTGAGTGAATTGTGAAATGTCAACAGCAGTGATTGAAATGAGCAAGTATTATCCTCCCAGTGTATATGGGCAAATCCAAATAATCAAACTCCCTGAACACCAATGAGCAAACCAGAGTCAGTCCACTCAGCATATCCAGTACAAACTTCAGACACCAGGGGCTGCATTCTCCGATTTTCAGGCTATATCAGAAGGATCCGTGGCATTTTACATTTATAAAAATCGATGACGCCCCAGCACCGATCCTCTGGCCGGTGAGGGGGTTGCATGTAAAACGGCGAGCCTCCACGGCAAAAACGGGCGGAGAATTGCCGGGTCCGTTGCCGCGTATGCGCACGAAAACGACCTGCAGCGGTCGCGCGGAACAACATTGCTCCGGCTGTGCGTGCACCCGACCTGCCAGATAGTGCCACACAGGACATCTCCTACACTCCTGGCCACACCCCAACAGTCCTCCCAGCCCTCGCCTCAGCCCCCCCCCGGCCAACAGCACGGCCCCCGCCCGACTGTGGTGGTGCTGGACACAGCCCGCAGCCGCCACACCGGGTTCCCCATCGCTCAGACCATGGGTCAAATGTACTTTCGGGAACCTGTCCCATCGGGGGCCGTGCATCAGGCTTGACACTCACAACACAATTGTGTCGACTTATTTGTCCAAGATTTTAATACACTCGCACCTCAAATCATTCTTTTCATGTGTAAAGCACTCCAACTTTAATAATCATCCGGTTATGTTAGAGGTGGAAAACAAGAAGGACATGATCATGATACTGGGGCGTTAAGTCTGTAGACCTCTAATTTGTGAGAGTGAATGATTGAGAGTTCTTCGAGAACCAGAGAAGACTTTGTTTGTTAATTTTCTTTTTTAATTCCAGGCAGAATAAGCAGCCAGCCTTATTTTCCAAGACCATCTTCAACAACAGGTAAAGTAGACAAGGTTTATAATCTTGTTCATGTTTTTATTTATATTGGCTTCGATTCCAACAGGATTGAGGGGGGTCCTAAATAGTAATTGGGTGGGCGGGGAAACAGGATGTTATTGTGGTAACAATTTTTATTCGGGTCACAAGTTGGCTTAACACTGAAATGAAGTACTGTGAAAATCCCCTAATCTCCACACTCCAGCGCCAGTTCGGGTAGTCTGGCCAAGTCATGACTTCATGCAAACAACCTAGATTTTCCCGAGGATGCACCTAACTGCAAAGTCGAGATTTGCAATTCAAAAGAAGGTTGTTCTTTTGGAATCTGGGCCTAAAAGCCAGTCCTAAACACTAAACGTCTTTACTGTGATTGACCAACTCTCCTGGGCTATATTCCAGCTTCCACCCAACGAGATTAAATGAGAACATGGTTGAGTCTAAAATTTGTGGTTATAAAATCTCATCTGTTGACTTGACAAGGAAGGTTTTCAACTGAAAATGTTATATTTTCTCAACTTACATCTTGAGTTACTTGCCTTTCAGCAACAACAATCCCATCAACTTTGACAACAGGTATGATATTGACAATATGCATTCAGCAATGTCTTCAGAATGAAGATGGTTTAAAAAGCCTCATATATTGGCCTGGAGTTTTAGATTGAAACACCAATGGGAATGTATTAATTTAAAGCGTTACGATTATTGTCAGCAGGAGACACAGGGCTGAATCTTTTCATCGCCACCTGACAACATGTGAATTTCATTAAAAGTTGATGGAATCATCATTTAGCATTCCCATTCTTAGCATTTCATCTCCAGTGATACTTGAGACATAAATTCATCATTGTAATGTTGAACATTTGTCATTCAGTTGATCAATTTGTTTCATATTATGTCTTTCAGGTGAAAGTCCAGTTGGAGACACTTTGCCAAGTAAGGAATATTTTAATTTTACTTTATTCAAATGAGGAAAATTAGTAAAATGTTATCAGATTATGTTGCACAGAGGAAGATTTTTTCCCAGCTCAATCTCAACACTGTAACAAAAGAAGACTGTAGACAGATCAATATTAATATGTTAGGTTCATATTCTGCAGCAGTCAAAATTCCAAGGATGAAGAAAATATTTTTGTGTGCTTTGCAAATCCAACATGTTGAATTTCCTGGATTTAGTGCACGAATGGTCACTGAACTGTTGGGAACAACGAATAGGTAAACCGGTTCCAATTCTTCAATAGTATTCGTTGCCTGAATAACACGGTACCCCAGTCTATCCACTTATCTGGTAGCTGCATCTGACAGTCCCTGAGAAGGGACATCAACATACATCATACAAAAATGGGTGTTGGCTCGCAAGTGCAGACAACAATAAAAGTGAATGCATTCATTAATCTGGCACTCTGTTCAGCCACTATCAATCGTTTTCCTAGTTTAGACGAATGCTTTTTACAGTAACTTCATTGAAGCCTACTCGTGACACTAAGCGATTTTCATTTCATTCATTCATTTTCATGCCCCCTTTCCTTGGTTCTCCTATTACGCTATAAATGGAAAAGAGAGAGCCCTTACGGTAAGCACGATTCTTCACTTTAACTCCTGGTTCCTTGATCACAGAAACCATCAGAATATGAGTGACAACTCTGATGAGCAGAAATGGATCAAAAAGCTAAACTCTCTCCATCAGAAGCTACCAAATGAAAATCCTGCTCCCATCAGTATAACATTAGCTCAGAAGCTACCACTTCTCCCTGCATTACATGCTGATAATAAATAAAAATAATAATCTTTGTTGTCACAAGTAGGCTTCAATTAACCCTGCAATGAAGTTACTGTGAAAAGCCCCTGGTCGCCACATTCCGGCACCTGCTCGGGTACACAGAGGGAGAATTCAGAATGTCCAAATTACTTCACAGCATGTCTTTCGGGACGTGTTGGAGGAAACCAGAGCACCTGGAGGAAACCCACGCAGACACAGGGAGAACGTGCAGACGCCGCACAGACAGTGACCCAAGCCGGGAATCAAACCTGGTTCCCTGGCGCTGTGAAGCAACAGGACTTACCACTGTGCTACCACGCTGCTTATATTCTCCAGCTTCAATATCTTTGTGCACATACAGATGCTTTGTTTGCAATATTACCTAAAAATTCAATAACTTATGAAATGATTACAAATTGAGGTATAACTGGAGGTTAATCAAGAACAAAATTAATTCAGTTAAAATGAAAGGATTGATTTTCAATAACTTGTTTATTGATATTTTCCATTGATAAAAATGGATCATTTTGATGCTTCCTACTCTGACATCATCAACTGTATCCCGTTCAGCTTTGGGAACAACTGCAGCTTCAATTACAGATGTGGAATTTTTAAAAACATGTAACAATGGTGTTTATCAGTCTTAAAAAGTGCACAAATTAAGATTGATCATCATCATTAAATTATTACTTTGCAGCCTAAGCAATATTTCTAAACCACAGAGGTGGTTTCCCTATCGAACTCGGGTAAATTAGAAGATTGGTCGGTTAATATCCAAGTAATTACTGATTCGGAACTCTACTTCTTCCTCCATCGCTGATTTGAACCCTCCAGCCTCTCTGAAAGCAAATGGGACACCCACATAAGTTAGATCATCCATTTCCAGACTTCTGGGTGGAGACACAGTGCAGGATTCTCCATTTGGGAGACTAAGTGTTGCTCCCTGGACTGAATTGCATGGGTGGAATAACCTGCATGGGACTCATCCAGTCCGGGATGATTGTTTCCCCATCATCTTTGGAAATTGTGCTCCCCTGCTGAGGGCAGGTAAAGTTACGAGCATTGGGATAAAAGATTGGCCACTGCAGAGCCAATTAGAATGGAAACACGACCCGGTGACATGTTCCGTGTCTCGCGCAGATACTGTTGTTTTACTGAAGGAAAATACTTCCATGAAATTCGTCGGACTAACTTCGCATTATGGTAGCTGGCTCGCATTTCCTTTGGGGCTTTATTCGGTAAGCGAGCTTGGAGATACGAGTCCAGCACTCTACCCATGAGAATTTGGAGAAAATTCCATTCCCCTGACAACCGATTCGTTGGGTCTGAAATTGGTGCTGGAGATTCGGACTAGCTGGAGTTGCTTATATGCTCTCCACTCCAAAACATGCTGATTTTAGCAAAGGAGATAGGTTCACAGACACCTGTCCAATGATTTTATAATCAGAGCTCGATTGCATGCCTGATGAGGTGGAGAAGGAGGGACACCCTCTTCACCAGGGTGGGCCGGAGACTGTCTCCCGCCAGTGTTACCAAAGTCGGGGAAGGTTGCAGAGGCATGAGTGTTGCCTGCCTCACCAGCAGTACTGGGACCGGGGCAGGAAAAAGATAAATGACCTCCTCAGGGCGTGAGTCACCCCCTCTGTGCCAGTGGCATCACTCCTGTCACTCACACATTACATTACCCCCATTCCCCTAGAGCACAACCAAAGCCCACCTCCCTGCATCTCACTTATATCGCACCTTCTACCAAAATCTAACACCTTCATTGTAATCTTGGCCAGCTGCCTTGCTCCACTGCTGTCCACGTGACATTCCTCCTGGTGCTCCGCTTTCCTCCCACAGTCCAATCATATGTTGGGTGGCTGAATTAGCCCTGCTAAATTACCCCTTAGTGGCCAGGAATGTGCGGGTTAGGTTTTGCGGATCGGGTGGTGTTGACCGTGAGGTGGACATGGATCAAGTGTTCATTCAGAGGGTTGGTGCAGACTTGATGGGTCAAATGGCCTCCTTCTGCACTGTATGATTCTGATTCAGGGTAGAGTCTTTGTGAGCAGGTTCCTTGGTTTACCTCATATCAGCATTTCTCACTGAAATATGACGTAGTTGCGCAATATTCCCCTCACTCAAACTTCCAAATCTTTACTTTGCAGCAACAACAACAATGGCACCAACAACAACAGGTATCAAATTGCTAATATAAATTGAATGATTTCCCATTCACCTCACAACAAATTCATTGTAATGAGAATGACAGTGGATTTCAGAACTGGATAATTGGTGTTCACTATTAAAGAAATCAGGATTATTTAGTATTTCTAATAAGTATATCTTCATCAGTTAGTAAAATAATAACTTTATTAATCAAACAAGAATGTGCGTTAATATTATTCAAAAGACTTTATTGTTGGTGATGGGAGTTTTGGTCATCGGCTTGAGAAGGGGTGAGTGCCCTGCATCGTCTCTGTTCCAGAAGGCCGTGCTTATTAAATGCCAACCTCTGCAATGATGGTTCATAATTGGGGTCCAAATTCCATCCATGACGAGCAGTCAGCCAATATTAGGCCCTCAAGGACAAGGGCATGTCTCTCAAAGGGAACCCTCCTTCCCAATCCTGTGTCCAGTGATCAGACACCGTAAACTTTCAATAAGAGCACCCCCATAAATCCAAAGTGGAATTGCCCACTTAAGTGCCTCAGTTGCTGGTGGGCTGAGGAGGCCATTCAGGAGCCGACACACCATGGACTTCATCGGACAGAGGCAGGAAGGCAGTGAGCTCACAACTCACTTCTGGCTGCTTGATGAAATGCCGCACTGCCACCAAATTCAGCACGGAGGAGGGCATTAAATTCCACCCAATGTCACATAGTTGCAATTTTCAACAGCAGTATTTCATGAACCGGAAATATTTGAACCAATATTTCTGAATTAACCTTTGATTTTGTACAGCAAATTTCCCATTGAGTAAGTGTGAAATTGTACTAAAGTCAAAACTTATTGGCACAAATTGTCCCATTGGATTCTGTGCTCCTTTTTCTGTCTGAATCCATTCTCATTAGTCTGATATTAATACAGGTTCCAGTACCTTCCACTGCTTCAACTTTGCTGTGTAAAGATACAATGGTTCCTCTCTCAACCATCGCCTGTAACATGCTATCACCTTTGCTGCACATGCACGGTCGATCTTCCTTTTCCAAATATATTCAGCACTCCCTCATTAACTCGATGTTCCCCACTCACTTGACAACTGTGATTCTGAATTAGGAAGTGATGGAATGATTTTCCATTCTGTATATTCACATCATTAACTGTGTTCTTTACAGCATCAACGTCAACGTCAACTACAAGTATGTAAAAAACAACATTCTGTCAACATATGTTTCCAAAACGTCGGTTTAAATTTTTTTTCCAGTGAACAAGAGGTCAACTTTTACCTGTCCAACTAGGGTAAATTAGAAGATTAGTCAGTTAATATCCAGGTAATTACTCATTCAGAACACAACTATTCCTTCATCACTGATTGAAAAGCTGCAGCATCTCTGAAAGTTGTAGTGATCTGCATATCTCGATGTATATAAAGGGTTAATATATAGAAGTAACATCTAGATAACCACTAGATGGCAGCACTAGAGATGGGACGAAAGACAAGCTCAAGCCGAGTCCCGCCTCTTCATGTTGGGTGTGACCAGTAGACAGAGGTAGAGAGAGAGATAGCTCAGAGTGCAGGTGCAGTTAATCATAGTTTAGATATATCTAATATTGTTAATTTAATCTCTAGTTGAGTTCGTGAAGAGAGAACAATGTTGCTCTCTTTGGTTGTTTCTAAATATGGCGGTCAATATGGTCGCCTTCCATAACTCTAATTACGTTTGCTTTAGAGTCGCCAGGTATCTTTCGACACCGCCACAAGTTTCAAACCCGAATACTGATCAATTAGTCGGTATACCATTTAGTTAGTTCAAAGTCAACACTATTTATTTACACACACAGCAATATCTACTCATGCACGAAACACTACAGACTAAACTATCACTACTGCTAAAGCCTATACTTAGCTTCGGGCGCCCACGCAGTCAGAGGAACAATGGCCGTTGTTCAGTTCTGAGGCGGCTGGGGTAGAACTGGTAGAGGGGAACAGCTAAGGTCGTCCATCTGGTAGCGAGCGTTGACCTTGGACTTAGTTGCTTCTGGTGCAGCTGGTGGACGGGTCTCTCCGCTGTGAGAGCCGATTCCAAGAGAGCGATTCTCTCTTGGGGCCTTCTTCTTATACCCGAAGGGGCTTCGCGTGCTTTTGGGCGGGCCTTGAACTTGGCCCCAATCAATTGGGCCATTTCTTGATCATTCGCATTGATCCTGACCAATAAAGGGGTGGGTGCCCTGATGGCTGGACATGTCCTAAGCGGCCGTTGGCCTGCTTTGTTTTCTGCTTTCAATTTGGGGAACAGGCGCCGCGAGGCCTCGGGCCAGATCGGTTACTTCAGTATCTTCCCTTGTTCCCGGAGATGGACCATCCATAAGCTAATGGACCAACAGTTTCAGTCTCGTCTGGGAGCTGTTTCTCCAATATGCAGACAGGCTCTGTCCCTGCTTGCTTTCTTAACATTGTCCATTTTTCCCTGCAATCTTTGCAAATGTCCATTTTGTATTCTGGAAGTGGCCATCCCAGATGGCTACAACAAACTCACAGTCTTTTGCTAACGTTAATCAACAAACAATTTGCTTTAATTGGAGACTTTGAGTGTAAATGAACATCGAGTACAGGATCATCTTGGAAAGAAGCAAATGAGTAACATATATTACACAACATAATACAACAAAAGTAAATGGGACACCCCCCTAAAGTAGGCCTCAGCCCCACAGATTTCTCCAGTGAGTCTCCAATGGCATTTTTACTGGGATCAGAGTGGAGTAGCTGGTACAACGTTCCTGCAGGGAGAGTCAGGGTAGCAGCAGGTGGCAAGAATCAAGAACAATTTTCACTCTGTACGTCTCTGTGGAGTGTGCTTGTAATTCAGATAAGTGTGTTGTATACCGCATATCTGTTTTGTGATTCATCATATGAATCCGAACTTTGGTTTTGGGAATTCATGTTTAACCGGAAAATAGGGAATTCTGATTGAGTAACAGACAAGCACACTGAAATAAATGCAATTTAAACAAGCTTGGAGTTAATTACAATCAAATTCTAACCTAGGTTCATGGTCAGAGTTCCCAGTCTAAACGCTGAACAATAGATGATCTGTTTCTAGACTTCTGAGTGAGGCACAGTGCAGGAATCTCCATTGAGGAGACTAAGTGTTGCCTCCTGGACCAAATTGCATGGGTGGAATAATCTGCCTGAGACTCATCCAGCTGGTTATGATTGTTTCCCCATTATCATTGGAAATTATGCACCAAGGTCTGTGAGATGGAACATAAGAACTAGAAGCAGGAGTAGTCCATCTGGCCCCTCGAGCCTGCTCCACCATTCAATGAGATCAACGCTGAACAATAGATGAGCTGTTTCTAGACTTCTGAGTGAGGCACAGTGCAGGAATCTCCGTTGAGGAGACTAAGTGTTGCCCCCTGACCAAATGACATGAGACTCATCCATCTGGTTATGATTGTTTCCCCATTATCATGGGAACTTGTGCACCAAGGTCTGTGAGATCTTAGACAATTCCTCACTTGGCGCCTGAAAAGACCCCGTGGCGTAAACATTCAGGCCGACCGTCATCTCGATGGCCACCGGGAGTGTGTAAGCTCCCCCATTTCCCTGCTGGTGTGCCATCATCTGGCAGATATGTCGCACTGTCTCTCTGCACAGCCAGAGTCAGCGGCGGCACGCCGATCTGGCACGTCCTCGAATGACAGGATCTGCTGCTACACATGAGGCTCTCCAACCTGGATGGCTACCACCTGTGTCTCTGCTGCCCGCTCCTCTATTGCTCGCTCCACTGCTGCACTCTGCGCAACTGCAGCTGCTTCCTCCTCCTCAAGCAGTTCACGCTCGTATAGCAGCAGGGCTTCTCCCAGGGCTGCGGCCACCAGTAGGAAGACCAACATTCCTGGTTGTGTTCCAATATCCATTGTCTGCTGGGGGTGAAAGATCAACATGTTAGTATGGTGCGTACCTCTGTGCCCACCAAGTCCACCGGGCTACACGGTGGCCCCGACTGGTGCTGCGGGATCCGCCCCGCATTTTCTCCCAAATCTCCTTTCTCTCCCATTAGCCTCTCCCACTGCCCAAACAGGGCCCCCCATCCCAGAAAGCACGGACAACATCCGGACCGCCAACCTGCAGTCACTCCTATCCATGTCTTTTTTAAAAAATGTTTCTATTCAAGGTTTTTCAACAATTTTTACAAAACACTCTGAAAAGGAAAATAGTACAAAGAAAACAGGGCAATATGCCAACAATACAAAACAACTTAACCCTCTAAACGATTAACTATTTAACACCCATCTCAAAGCAAAATGGGGCATGTGCCCCTTCCAAAAAGAAAAAGAGATCAGCTGCCCCCCCCCCCCCCCACCCCCCAACCCCCCGGGCTGCTGCTCGAGCTGCTGCTGACATTCCGCAAACTTTATCTTCTCCAACCTATGAAACCCCGCCATGTCGTTGACCCAAGCCTCTACGCTTGGGATCTTCACGTCCCCCCACATTAACAAGAGCCTTCTCCGGGCTACCAAGATGGCAAAGGCTAGAACTCTGGCCGCTTTCGACTCCTGCACTCCTGGATCATCCAATACCCCAAATATCGCTATCCCCCAGCTCGGTTTTACCGGGGTATCCAGGACCTTGGACATCGCCTTTGCAAAGCCCTTCCAAATTCCGTAAGCGCCTGACATGTCCAAAACATATGGGCGTGATTTGCTGGGCTCCCCGAACACCTCACACACCTGTTCTCTACCCCAAAAAACTTACTCATCCTCGCCCCTGTCATATGCGCCCTGTGCACCACTTTCCACTGGATCAGGCTGAGCCTGGCGCAAGATGAGGAGGAATTGACCCTGCCCAGGGCGTCAGCCCACAGGCCCTCATCCAGCTCCTCACCCAGCTCCTCCTCCCACTTGCCCTTCAGCTCCTCCATCGAGGCTTCGTCCACCTCCTGCAACTCCAGGTATATCTCCGATATCTTTCCCTCCCCGACCCACACGTCCGAAACCACCCTGTCCTGTATCCTTTGGGCAGGCAGCAGCGGGAATTCCCCTACCTGCTTTCTCACGAACGCCTGAACCTGCAAATACCTAAAGGCATTTCCCGGAGGTAACCCAAATTTCCCCTCCAGCGCCCTCAGACTGGCAAAAGATGAATAAATCCCCCATCCTTTTAATTCCCGCCCGGTGCCAGCTTAGGAACCCACCATCTATCCTCCCTGGAATGAACCTGCCCTTACTGAGCAGGTCCCGTATCGGAGCCCAGACTGAGGCCTCTACCTCCCCCCTTGATGTGACCATCAATTCACTGAGAGACATGTTGAGAAGTAAACCATGGTTTAATCAGCTTGCAACTGAGCCTGCCTGTGACCGGTACAACAATGAATGCGGCTCTGCAGGTCAGCTGCCTTTATACTTCCTGTAAGGGGTGGAGCCATGGGCGAGTCCGTACATTTCCCAACATATCCCCCTGTGGGTGAAGCCGTACAATGGCCCATAGGTGGAGCCCACAGGGTTAAACACATAATGTAACACGATACAGCAGTAACATGATATCACAGCGCACTGGTGAATTAACAGTAGTTCCATTTACCACATTCACCCCCTGTTTAAAAAATGAAGTCCGGCGGGTGTGACGGGTTTACAGATTCAGTCGGTCTGATGCCCGGATCATACGCTGCGACCGCTGAAGCACTGGTGTTGCAGCCTTTTTGGGTGGCTGTGGAGCTGGGCCCGGAGCAGGCATAGGCGTGGACTCCTGGAGCGGCTCTTCCGGACCTTCATTCCTGTGGACCGGTGCGGCGGGTGGGAGCGAGCATGAGAACCATATAGGGGTGAGGGCGCTGAACATGGGATGTTGGACGGGACCTAGTGTGGGGGATGCAGTAGTGGTCGTGGTGTCGGAGCCTGCGGGCGCCAGGTCCCGGAGGGAGTCAGTATCCTGCCGGCCATCGGGGTGTCTGATATACGCATAGTGTGGGTTGGAGTGCAGGAGCTGGACCCTCTCTACCAGGGGGTCGGTCTTATGGCTCCGAACATGTTTTCGGAGGAGTACTGGACCCGGTGTCAACAGCCAGGGTGGAAGCGAGGCCCCTGTGGTAGCTCCCCTAGGGAAAACGAACAAGCGGTCATGAGGGGTCTGGTTTGTGGCCGTGCAAAGGAGGGACCTAATAGAGTGGAGCGCATCGGGAAGGACCTCCTGTCAGTGAGATTCCTGGGCCGTAGGGTCAATAGGACTGTCTTCCAGACCGTCCCGTTCTCCCTATTCACCTGCCCGTTTCCCCTGGTGTTATAGCTGGTAGTCCTGCTCGAGGCGATGCCCTTACTGAGCAGGTACTGACGCAGTTCATCGCTCATGAACGACGAGCCCCTGTCGCTGTGGACATAGCTGCGGAAACCGAACAGGGTGAAGACACTATGCAGGGCTTTGATGACTGTGGGAGTGGTCATTTCGGGGCAGGGAATGGCGAACGGAAAACGGGAGAACTCGTCTATGATGTTCAGGAAGTACGTGTTGCAATTATTAGAGGGGAGGGGCCCTTTGAAATCGATACTAAGGCGTTCAAAGGGCTGGGACGCCTTTACCAGGTGGGCCTTATCTGGTCGAAAGAAGTGCGGTTTACACTCCGCACAGATTTGGCAGTCTCTGGTTACAGCTTTGACCTCCTCGATGGAGTAGGGCAGGTTGCGGGCCTTGATGTAGTGGGTGAGCCATGTGACCCCCAGGTGGCAGAGGTCATTGTGGATAGCACGTAATTGGTAATCTTGCGCGTTGGCGCACGTGCCGTGGAACTGGGCATCTGGGGGCTCGTTGAGCTTCCCAGGACGATATACTATATCGTAGTTACAGGCGGAGAGTTCGATCCTCCACCTCAAGATCGTGTCATTCTTGATCTTGCCCCGCTGCGTATTGTCAAACATAAAGGCAACCGATCGCTGGTCGGTGATGAGGGTAAACCTCCTATCAGCGAGGTAGTGCCTCCAGTGCTGTACGGCTTCCACGGTCTGCCTGCTTGGTTGAAAGTGGCGATGAGAGCGACCTCTGAGGCATCGCTCTCCACCTGGAAGGGGGCGGACTCGTCCACCGCGTGCATTGCAGCTTTGGCGATGTCCGCCTTGATGCAGTTGAAGGCCTGGCGAGCCTCGTCTGCCAGTGGAAAAATGGTGGCCTTAAATAGTGGGCGGGCTTTGTCCGCATACTGGGGAACCTACTGGGCGTAATAGGAGAAAAATCCAAGGCACCTCTTCAGGGCCTTGGCGTAGTGAGGGAGAGGGAATTGGAGGAGGGGGCGCATACGGTAAGGGTCGGGCCCTAGGACCCCGTTTTCCATGACGTAGCCGAGGATGGCTAGCCTGGTTGTGCGGAAAACGCATTTCTCTGAGTTCAGCAGCCAGCACACAGCTTTTCTAAACGGTGGGGAAGCTGACACCTTCAACAAAGCGAGAAAATAGACAAGAGCCGTTGGTCAATTAAACTGACAGAATACAATACCTTTAAATAGTAACATTTCATGGGCGGGATTCTCTTTTAGCGAAATCGGGAACAGCGATTGTTGGACAATAGCTTCCGACTCCAAAATCGCAGCAGCGCTATTGCATATCATTTGTGGGCCCACCCGTGATTTTCCGCCCCCGATGGGCCGGGTTCCCGACGGCGCGGTCCACGTGTGCTATTAAAAATTGTGAACCTGCCGTGGTGGATGCTGAGAGAGAGAGAAGAGGTAGGACACGGAGAGGAGTGACTGCGGGATACCGGGCCGGACACTGGCCGTGCTGTCTGGGGTAGGGTTCCCTGCCAGTCGAGCAGCAGGATTCACCACAATCACCGTGATGCCCCGGGTCCAGGGGCCGATCAACAGGATTCATGTTATCTATGGGCACTTGCGGATGACAGGTGTCTCTACACAAACCGAAAGGGGTTCCACTCGATGAATATTCAGCTGGTCTGTGACCATCAGCTATGCATCATCATAGATCATAGAATTTACAGTGCAGAAGGGGGAAATTCGGCCCATCGAGTCTGCACCGCCTCTTTGAAAGAGCACCCTACCCAAAGTCAACACCTCCACCCTATCCCCATAACCCAGTAAACCCACCCAACACTAAGGGCAATTTTGGACACTGAGAGCAATTTATCATGGTCAATCCACCTAACCTGCACATCTTTGGACTGTACCCCGGCACCCGGAGGAAACCCAAGCACACACGGGGAGGATGTGCAGACTCCGCACAGACAGTAGAGGAGGTTAAGTTTACCGTCTCATCCAGGTCCAGCACCCCCTTTTTGAGTAGGCACTGTCTCACGCAATTAGACCGGACTCCGGCCACGTAGACGTCTCGGATGGCGGGTTCCATATGCTGAGTGGCCGTAATGGCCTGGTAATTGCAGCTGCGTGCGAGGGCTTTGAGGTCGTGTAGGTAGTCATCTAGCGACTCCCCGGGACGCTGGCGGCGAGTGGTGAGGATGTGTCGCGTGTAGGCCTCGTTGAAAGGCCGTACATAGAAGAGTTCGAGCATCGCGAGGGCATCTGCGCAGGAGGCGGCCTCGTCGAGTTAAACAGAGATTTGATGGCTCACCCGTGCATGGAGGAGGCTCAGCTTCTGTTCGTCAGTCACGGAAGACATGGAGGCAGCTGCGAGATAAGCCTTGAAGCATCGAAGCCAGTGCGAAAAAATGTCTTTCGCCTCTGCGGTCTGCGGATCGAGCTCCAGCCGGTCAGGTTTGAGGGCCAATTCCATAGTTGCGTTTAAGTTGATTAAATTGATGCTACCATCAATTCACTCGCGACAAGAGTAAAAGTAAACCCTGGCTTTAATAAACTTAGAACAGTACCTGCCTGCGACTGATACATTACTGTGCCGCCTACAGGTTGACTGCTCTTTATACCTCCCTTTCAAGGGGAGGAGCCACGGGCAGAGCCCATACATGTCCCTACATGTTCCCCTTTGGATGATGCCATACAATGGCCCATAGGTGGAGCCCTCAAGGGCAACAGCATAGCATAGATGCAAATATAAAGGCAAAGCATGGTACTGAGGGCATTATTATGGTAATAATGGTGGATTATTGGTATAATACATTCACATCACTGGCACTCTGCTCCGCCACTAACAATCGCTTTCCTATTCACAGACAAATACCCCCTTTCCTTGGTTCTCCAAATATGCTCTAAATGGAAAAGAGAGGGCCCTTTCGGTAAAACCAACACCCTCCCCTATTCCCACAGCATCATTCTTCACTTTAACTCCCGGTTCCTTGATCACAGAAATCAGCAGAATATGAGTGACAACTCTGATGAGCAGAAATTGATCAAAAAGCTAAACTCTCTCCATCAGAAGCTACCAATTGAAAATCCTGCTCCCATCAGTATAACATTAGCTCAGAAGCTGCCACTTCTCACTGCATTACATGTTGTTCATGAATAAAAATAATAATCTTTGTTGTCACAAGTAGGCTTCCATTAACGCTGCAATGAAGTTACTGTGAAAAGCCCCTGGTCGCCACATTCCGGCACCTGCTCGGGTACACAGAGGGAGAATTCAGAATGTCCAAATTACTTCACAGCATGTCTTTCGGGACGTGTTGGAGGAAACCATAGCAACAGGAGGAAACCCACGCAGACACAGGGAGAACGTGCAGACTTCGCACAGACAGTGACCCAAGCCGGGAATCAAACCTGGATCCCTGGCGCTGTGAAGCAACAGGACTAACCACTGTGCTACCACGCTGCTTATATTCTCCAGCTTCAATATCTTTATACACATTCAGATGCTTCGTTTGCAATATTACCTAAAAATTCAATAACTTATGAAAAGATTATGAATTGAGGTATAATTTGAGGTTAATCAAGAACAAAATTAATTCAGCTAAAAGGAAAGGATTGATTTTCAATAACTTGTTTATTTATATTTTGCATTGATAAAAATGGATCATTTTGATGCTTCCCACTCTGACACCATCAACTGTATCCCGTTCAGCATTGGGAACAACTGCACCTTCAACAACAGATATGGAATTTTTAAAAACATGTAACAATGGTGTTTATCAGTCTTCAAAAGTGCACAAATTAAGATTGATCATCATCATTAAAATATTACTTTGCAGCCTAAGCAATATTTCTAAACCACAGAGGTCAACCTTTACCTATCCAACTCCGGTAAATTAGAAGATTATTCAGTTAATATCCAGGTAATTACTGATTCGGAACTCAACTTCTTCCTCTGTCGCTGATTTGAACCCTGCAGCCTCTCTGAAAGTAAATGGGACATCCACATAAATTAGGCGTCAGCCTCTCAAATTTCTCCAGTGAGACTCCAATGGCATTTTCACTGCGATCAGAGTGGAGTAGCTGGTACAACGTTCCTGCAGGGAGAATCATTGTAGCAGCAGGTGGCAAGAATCAAGAACGATGTACACAAACTCAGTTTCTGTGGAGTGTGCAGGTAATCCATATAAGTGTGTGCTGTACCGCATATTTGTTTTGTGATTCATCATATGAATCCAAACTGTGGTTTAGGGAATTAAAGTTCAAACTGGAAATAAGGGCTTCTGATTGAGAAACTGACAGGCACCCCGACGTAAATGCAATTTGAACAAGCTTGGAATTAATTACAATCAAATCCTAACCTCGGTTCAAGATCAGAGTTCCCAGTGTAAACGCTGAACAATAGATGATCCATTTCCAGACTTCTGGGTGGAGACAGTGCAGGAATCTCCATTTGGGAGACAAAGTGTTGCCCCTTAGACCGAATAGCATGGGAGGACTAACCTGCATGGGATTCATCCAGCTGGTGATGATTGTTTCCCCATGATCTCTGCAATTTGTGCTCCCCTGCTGTGGGAAGGTCAACTTACCCACCATGAGGATAAAGGTTCGGCCACTGTTGAAACAATTAGAATGCAAACATGACCTGGTGAGGTGTTCCATGTCTCATGCAGGTACTGTTGTTTTACTGAAGGAAAATAATTTTGAGAAACACGTCGGACTACCTAGGTATTATGATAGTTTGGCTCGCATTTCCTTTGGGGCTTTATTCTGGAAGCGAGTCAGGAGATACAACTAGGCCAGCACTCTGTCATAGAATTTACAGTGCAGAAGGAGGCCATTCGGCCCATCGAGTCTGCACCGGCTCTTGGAAAGAGCACCCTACCCAAGGTCAAAACCTCCACCCTATCCCCATAACCCAGAAACCCCACCCAACACTCAGGGCAATTTTGGACATGAAGGGCAATTTATCATGGCCAATCCACCTAACCTGCACATCTTTGGACTGTGGGAGGAAACCGGAGCACCCGGAGGAAACCCACGCACACATGGGGAGGATGTGCAGACTCCGCACAGATAGTGACTCAAGCCGGAATCGAACCTGGGACCCTGGAGCTGTAAAGCAACTGTGCTATCCACAATGCTACCGTGAGAATGTGGAGAAAATCCCATTTCCCTGGCATCCGATTGGCTGGGTCTGAAATTGGCGCTGGGGAGTCTGACTAGCTGGAGCTGCTTATACGCTCTCCACTCCCCAAACTTCCTCATTTCAGCCAAGGAGATAGGTTCACTGAGACCTGCCCCCTGATTTAATAATCAGAGCTCGGTGAGGCAGTGAGTGTTGCCTGCCTCACCAGCAGTACTGGGACTGGGGCAGCAGAAAGATGAATTACCTCCTTAGGCCAGCTTGAGTGAGTCACCCCCTCTGTGCCACTGGCATCACTCCTGTTCCTCACATGTCACATCACCCTCTATTCCTCTAGAGACCAAACACAATCGACCTCTCTGCATCTCACTTACATATCACCTTCCACCAAAATCCAAAACCTTCATTGTACTCTTTGGCCAGGTGCCATGCTCCACTGCTATCTCACAGCGCCAGGGACCAAGGTTCAATTCCGGCCTTGGGTGACGTTCTGTGAGGAGTTTGTACCATTCTCCTGTGACCATGTTGGCTTCCTCCTAGTGCTCCGGTTTCCTCACACAGTCCAAAGATATGTGGGGTGGGTGTATTGGCCCGGCTAAATTGCCCCTTAGTATCCAGGAATGTGCAGGTTAGGTTTAGCGGATAGGGCGTTGTTGACGGTGACGTGGACATGGATCGAGTTCATTCAGAGGGTTGGTGCAGACTTGATGGGTCAAATGGCCTCCGTCTGCACTGTATGATTCTGATTCAGGGTAGAGTCTTGGTGAGCAGGTTCCTTGGTTTACCTCATATCAGCATTTCCTACTGAAAGATGATGTAATTGCGCAATATTCCCCTCACTTAAACTTCCCAAATCTTAACTTTGCAGCAACAACAACAATGACACCAACAACAACAGGTATCAAATTGCTAATATAAATTAAATGACTTCCCATTCACCTCACAACAAATTCATTGCAATGAGAATGACAGTGGATTTCAGAACTCGATAATTGGCGTTCACTATTAAAGATCACAGGGTTATTTAGTATTTCCTAAAGCATATCTTCACCAGTTAGTAAAATAATAACTTTATTAATCAGAAGAATGTGCGTTAATTATTCGAAATACTTTATTGTCAGTGATGAGAGTTTTGGTCACCGGCTTGAGAAGAGGTGAGTGCCCTGCATCGTCTCTGTTCCAGAAGGCCGTGCTTATTAAATGCGAACCTCTGCAATGATGGTTCATAATTGGGGTCCAAATTCCATCCATGACGAGCAGTCAGCCAATATTAGGCCCGCAAGGACAGGGGCGTGATTCTAAAAGGGAACCCCCCTTCCCAATCCTGTGCCCAGTGATCAGACACCGTATGAATTTCAATAAGAGCACCCCCATAAATCCAAAGTGGAATTGCCCACTTAAGTGCCTCAGTTGCTGGTGGGCTGAGGAGGCCATTCAGGAGCTGACACACCATGGACTTCATCGGGCAGAGGCAGGAAGGCAGTGAGCTCACAACTCACCTCTGGCTGCTTGATGAAATGCCGCACTGCCACCAAAGTCAGCACGGAGGAGGGCATTAAATTCCACCCAATGTCCACATAGTTGCAATTTTCAACAGCAGTATTTCATGAATCGGAAACATTTGACCCAATATTTCTGAATTACCCTTTGATTTTGTACAGCAAATTTCCATTGAGTAAGTGTGAAATTATACTAAAGTCAAAAATTATCAGCACAAATTGTCCCTTTGGATTCTGTGCTCCTTTTTCCAACAGCTGTCTAAATCCATCCTCATTACTCCCCTGCTTCAAATGTTTATTCACTATGCAGTGCAAAGATACAATGGTTCCTCTCTCAACCATTCCTTGTAACATGCTATCACCTTTGCTGCACAAGCACGGTCGATCTTCCTTTTCCAAATATATTCAGCACCCCCTCATTAAATCAATGTTCCCCACTCACTTGACAACTGGGATTCTGAATTGAGAAGTGATGGAATGATTTTCCATTCTGTATATTCACATCATTAACTGTTTTCTTTACAGCATCAACATCAACGTCAACTTCAACAACAAGTATGTAAAAAACAACATTCTGTGAACATATGTTTTCCATAACCTCGAATTAAAATTTCTTCCTGTGAACAAGAGAGTTTCCCATTTCTGAACCAAAGAGGTCAACTTTTACCTGTCCAACTTGGGTAAATTAGAAGATTAGTCAGTAAATATCCAGGTAATTCCTCATTCAGAACTCGACTACTTCCTTCATCACTGATTTAAAACCTGCAGCTTCTCTGAAAGTTGTAGTGATCTGCATATCTGCATGTATATAAAAGGTTAATATGCAGAAGTAACAGCTAGATAACCACTAGATGGCAGCATCAGAGATGGGAAGAAAGACAAGCTCAAGCCGAGTTCCCTCCTCTTCATGTTCGGTGTGACTACCAGACAGTGGTAGAGAGAGATAGCTCAGAGTGCAGGTGTAGTTAATCATAGTTGAGTTATATCTAATATTGTTAATTTAATCTCTAGTTTAGTTAGTGAAGAGAGAACAAACTCACAGTACTTTTGCTAACAATTTGCTTTAATTGGAGACCTCGAGTGTAAATGAACATCGAGTACAGGATCATCTTGGAAAGAAGCAAATGAGTAACATATATTACACAAGGTAATATAATAAAAGTAAATGGGATACCCGCCTAAAGTAGGCCTCAGCCCCACAAATTTCTCCAGTGAGACTCCAATGGCATTTTTACTGGGATCAGAGTAGAGTAGCTGGTTCAACGTTCCTGCCGGGAGAATCAGGGTAGCAGCAGGTGGCAAGAATCAAGGACAATGTTCACTCTAAGTTTTTGTGGAGTGTGCATGTAATTCATATAAGTGTGTGGTGTACCGCATACCTGTTTTGTGATTCATGATATGAATCCAAACTTTGGTTTTGGGAATTCAAGTATAAACCGGGAAATAGGGGATTCTGATTGAGAAACTGACAAGCACACTGTAATAAATGCAATTTAAACAAGCTTGGAGTTAATTACAATCAAATTCTAACCTAGGTTCAAGGTCAGAGTTCCCAGTCTAAACGCTGAACAATAGAAGATCAGGGGCTGGTTTAGCACAGGGCTAAATCGCTTTCTTTGAAAGAAGACCAAGGAAGGCCAGCAGCACGGTTCAATTCTCGTACCAGCCTCCCCGAACAGGTGCCGGAATGTGGCGACTAGGGGCTTTTCACAGTAACTTCATTTGAAGCCTACTTTTAAGCGATTTTCATTTTCATTTTTCATTTATACACTTCTGGGTGGAGACACAGTGCAGGATTCTCAGTTTGGGAGACTAAGTGTTGCCCCCTGGACCGAATTGCATGGGTGGAATAACCTGCAGGGGACTCATCCAGCTGGGGATGATTGTTTCCCCATTATCATTGGAACTTGTGCTTCCCTGCTGAGGGCTAGGTTACCTTAATCAGCATGAGTTTCAAAGTTTGGCCACTGTGGAGCTAATTAGAATGCAAACATAACCCGGTGAAGTGTTCCGTGTCTCGCGCAGGTACTGTTGTTATACAGAAGAAAAAGACTTTTCCAAACTCGTCAGACTACCTTTGCATTCTGTTAGTTAAAAGTTAGGGCTTTATTCGGGAAGTGAGTCAGGACATACAACTAGACCAGCACTCTGCCCATGAGAATTTAGAGGAAATCCCATTCCCCTGGCAACCAATTCGCTGGGGTTGAAATTGGTGCTGGAAAGTCTGAATAGCTGGAGCTGCTTATATCATAGAATTTACAGTGCAGAAGGAGGCCATTCAGCCCATCGGGTCTGCACCAGCTCTTTGAAAGAGCACCCTACCCAGGTCAATGCCTCCATCCTATCCCCATAACCCAGTGACCCCACCCAACACTAAGGGCAATTTAGCATGGCCAATCCACCTAACCTGCACATCTTTGGACTGTGGGAGGAAACCGGAGCACCCGGAGGAAACCCACGCACACACGGGGAGGATGTGCAGACTCCGCACAGACAGTGACCCACGCCGGGAATCGAACCTGGGACCCTGGAGCTGTGAAGCAATTGTGCTAATCACCATACTACCGTGCTGTCCACTCCCCAAACATCCTCATTTCAGCCAAGGAGATGGGTTCACGGAGACCTGCCCCCTGATTTTCTGGTCTGAGCTCAATGAGACAGCGAGTGTTGCCTGCCTCACCAGCAGTACTGGGACTGGGGCAGCAGAAAGATGCCTCCTTAGGCCAGCTTGAGTGAGTCACCCCCTCTGTGCCACTGGCATCACTCCTGTTCCTCACATGTCACATCACCCTCTATTCCTCTAGAGACCAAACACAATCGACCTCTCTGCATCTCACTTACATATCACCTTCCACCAAAATCCAAAATCTTCATTGTACTCTTTGGCCAGGTGCCATGCTCCACTACTATCTCACAGCGCCAGGGACCAAGGTTCAATTCCGGCCTTGGGTGACGTTCTGTGAGGAGTTTGTACCATTCTCCTGTGACCATGTCGGCTTCCTCCTAGTGCTCCGGTTTCCTCACACAGTCCAAAGATATGTGGGGTGGGTGAATTGGCCCGGCTAAATTGCCCCTTAGTATCCAGGAATGTGCAGGTTAGGTTTAGCGGATAGGGCGTTGTTGACGGTGACGTGGACCTGGATCGAGTTCATTCAGAGGGTTGATGCAGAGTTGATGGGTCAAATGGCCTCCTTCTGCACTGTATGGTTCTGATTCAGGGTAGAGTCTTTGTGAGCAGGTTCCTTGGTTTACCTCATATCAGCATTTCTCACTGAAAGATGACGTAATTGCTCAATGATCCCCTCACTAAGACCTCCAAATCTCTATTTTTCAGCAACATCAACAATTGCACCAACAACAGGTATCAAATTGCTCATATAAATTCAATGATTTCCCATTCACCTCACAATAAATATATTGTAATGAGAATGACAGTGAAATGAAAATGAAAATGAAATGAAGGACAGGGGCGTGTATCTCAATAGGAACCCTCCTTCCCAATTCTATGTCCAGTGATCAGACACCGGATGACTTTGAATGACAGCACCCCCACAAATCCAAAGTGGAATTGCCCACTTAAGTGCCTCAGTTGCTGGTTGGCTGGGGAGGCCATTCAGGAGCCGATGCACCATGGACTTCATCGGGCAGAGGCAGGAAGGCAGTGAGCTCACAACTCACCTCTGTCCTGCTTGATGAAATGCCACACTGCCACCAAAATATTTGAACCAATATTTCTGAATTAACCTTTGATTTTGTAACGCAAATTTCCCATTGAGCAAGTGTGAAATTGTACTAATGTCAGAAATTAACAGCACAAGTTGTCCCATTGGATTCTGTGCTCCTTTTTCCGACAGCTGTCTAAATCCATCCTCGTTACTCTGATATTAATACAGGTTCCAATACCTTCCGCTGCTTCAAATGTTTATTCACTTTGCTGTGTAAAGATACAATGGTTCCTCTCTCAACATGCTATCACCTTTTCTGCAAACGCGTGGTCGATCTTTTTCCAAATTTATTCAGCACTCCCTAATTAACTCAATGTTCCCCACTCACTTAACAACTTGGATTCTGAATTGAGAGATGTTGGAATGATTTTCCATTCTGTATATTCACATCATTAACTGTATTCTTTACAGCATCAACATCAATGTCAACTTCAACAACAGGTATGTAAAAAAAACAACGTTTTGTCAAGATATGTTTTCCATAACCTCGGATTCAAATTTCTTCTTGTGAACAAGAGTTTCTCCCATTCAGATAAGAGGACAGGATTAAAATTTTCAAGATTGTGGGTTTGTGGTGCGTTTCAGTGAATTCAGCAGATGAGAGACCCGAAAATATCAGTAGGTTGGGAGGAACCTAATGCCGTCGACTTTCTGCTTTGACAGGGATGGTTCTGGAGGCAAGCAGGAAACTCCCATGAAACTGTCCATGAAGCAATTAAACTATTTAACTATTCCATTCATGGTGGATTTCGCTTCCAAATCTGAGTTCAACAGCCAGCACACAGCTTTTCTAAACCTTCAACAAAGCAAGAAAACAGACAAGAGCCACTGATCAATTAAACTGAAAGAGTACAAAACCTTTAAATAGTAAAGTTTCATGGGCAGGATTCTCTTTTGTCGAAATAGCTTCCGATTCCAAAATCGCAGCAGCGCCACTGCATAAATTTGTGGGCCCACCCGTGATTTTCCGCCCCCGATGGGCCGAGTTCCCGACGGCGCGGTCCACGTGTGCTATTAAAAATTGTGAACCTGCCGTGGTGGCTGCTGAGAGAGAGAGAAGAGGTAGGACACGGAGAGGAGTGAAAACAGGTGTCTAACGTGCGAAAACAGAACATAGAAAACAAAACAAATGTTCACAAGTCCAGTCTCTGGGATTGCGTCTGATCCTTGCCAGGCGTGTATACGAGTTCAAAGTCGTACCTTCTGAATCTGAGGAAGTTGTGCTGCAGCCGGGGCGTCATGTCATTCAGGTCCTTGTTGATAATGTGGACCAGAGGCCTGTGGTCCGTCTTGACGGTGAACGTCGGCAGGCCGTAGACATAATCGTTGAACTTGAGAATTCCAGTGAGAAGGCCCAGGCATTCCTTTTCAATTTGGGAGTACTGCTGCTCGGCGGGTGTCATTGCCCGTGATGCACAGGAAATCGGTGCCCAGGATGAGATGTCATTGCGCTCGAGCAACACCGCTCCGGTGCCATTCTGGCTCGCATCTGTCGAGATTTTCGTTTGCCTGTCAGGGTCAAAAATGCCAATACAGGTGCAGCTTGGCTTTTAGCTCCAACCACTCTGCTTGATGAGCTGCCTGCCACTCAAAGGCAGTAGACTTTTTCACCAGGTGTCTGAGGGCCATGGTGTGTGAGGCCAGGTTTGGGATAAATTTGCCCCAAAATTTTACCATGCGTAGGAAGCGCAGCACCGCCTTCTTGTCTTCCGGGGTCTTCATGGCTTCAATGGCCTTGACCTTGTCTGTGTCCGGGCACACACCCTGCTGAGATATCTGGTCACCTAAGAACATAAGTGTCGACATGCCAAAGCAACACTTGGCTCTGTTCAGCTTGAGGCCATTGGCATGGACACGGCGGAATAACTGCTGGAGACGAGAGATGTGCTCTTCAGGGGTTGTGGACCATATCACATATCATAACATCGTCCACAAACACACGAACCCCTTCAATGTCCTCCATCATCTGCTCCATGATTCTATGGAAGATCTCCGAGGCCGAGACAATGCCGAACGGCATACGATTATAGCAGTACCTGCCAAACGGTGTGTTGAAGGTGCAGAGCCTTCTGCTGGATGCATCCAGCTGGATTTGCCAGAATCCATGTGGCACATCTAACTTTGTGAAAAAACGGGCGTGTGCCGTCTCACTTGTGAGTTCCTCCCGCTTCGGGATGGGGTAGTTGTCATAATATCCACTCATGTATATAATGAGATGCAGACAGGCAGTGATTGACACACAGGATAACCAATGAACACACACGACACAGAACAACCAATCACCAGATAGGACACCACCACTATAAAGCCCACAGGCCATTAAGACTCTCCCTCTCTCACAGGACACAGCTACTGAGATAGTTAGAGTGCACAAGCCAGTGAGCACCATCTCCATGAGGTAGGGAGTTAGTCTGGTCAAGCCAGTAGGAGGTTATCAGTTAGATTAATAGAGTGTCAACCCACAGCAGATTATGTACAGCAATCAGCAAGTTCAATAAAACAGTGTAGGACCATCTCCTGTGTCAGAAGCCAGTTTCTAGTTTCACTGCATCCAGTTGCAGTCAACGTTGAACCAACTCACATAACACATCATGGTACATGGGAGATATTAATTCTAACGAACCTACCTCGAGTGAATCTGCAACGACCAGCAAGCAGCCGTCCAGCGGCATGGAAAAGATCCAGCCCCCTCTGCTACTTCGGATCTCCGGCAACCTTGGCGCCAACTGGAAGGTCTTCAAACAGAAGTTCCTCCTGTATATCGAGGCCTCCAACCTCGAGGCAGCATCGGATGTCAGAAAGATCGCGCTGTTCCTGTCGACTGCGGGGGATCAAGCCATGCACATCTATAACTCGCTCACGTTTGCCGATGGCGAAGGCAAGACGAAGTTCAAGACAGTTCTGCTGAAATTCGACAGCCACTGCGAAATTGAGGTGAATGAGAGCTTTGAACGGTACATCTTCCAACAGAGGCTTCAGGGTAAGGATGAACCTTTTCAGTCCTTTTTGACCGATCTCCGCATCCTAGCGCAGTCATGTAATTATGACTCGACGGCTGATTCCATGATCCGGGATCAGATCGTTTTTGGGGTCCAGTTCGACTCCCTGCGGGAGCAGTTCCTCAAAATTAAACAGTTGACCCTCTCTGTCGCCATCGAAACATGCGTCGTCCATGAGCATGCCAAAAATCGTTACTCCCGCATCAGGGCGGCAGAAACTGCAAAACTGGCCTCCCACAAGATAGAAAGGGTGCAGGCCATCGCAAAAATGCAAGGCCTGAGCATCGAGGAGAGTGGCCATTTTGCACGCTTTTCCCGGGTCCCCAGGCATGCGCGCCATGAGCCCGCGCCCCCCGCTTCCCTGAGCTCCCCCAAAAGCAGCAACCGCCCCTTACCTCCCTTTTGTTCCCTGATAATAGGTCCTCCCCTGTTAGCGAAGCAGCCTCCCCCTTCCTCTCCCCCCTCTCCCACCCCCCCCCCCCCTCCCCCCCCCCCCCCCCCCCCCCCCCCCCCACAACAGCCCCCGAAACCTAATCCCCCCAGGTCAAGCACCATCTTAGCACATGTTCACCCCCCACCTCGCTTCCGGGAGTCAGCTGACCCATGCTGACCCCGACAGCCCCCGCCCTTGGTGCCAAACAGTCTGGCTCCCTATTGTTTGAACCCCTCTCCTGACATGCATTAACCATTTAAAAACATCGCAGTCCCCAGTATGTTAACAACATCAAGCAAAATAAATTAACATAAACCAATGCAGAAACAATCGCTCGAAACCAGACCCAACCGCCTACAGAATTGGGGCCCCCTCCCCCCTCCGCATCCAATCTCTGCAAAAAAAAAGCACCCTCAAACCACCACCCCAGCCCAATACTTAACCCAGAACCCCATACAGTCGTATTTGAACCGATACAAGTATTGCAAAAATCACAAACCGCCGCCACATAACTCCTTCAAGACTTAAGTGTCCTTTCAGACGCTTCCAACTTCTTTTCCTTGATAAAAGACCATACATTGTCTGGTGCCTCAAAGTAAAAGTGCCGATCTTCGTGCGTAACCCACAACTGCGCTGGATACAGCATCCTAGATTAGGATTATTTTCATTAGAAAGACGGAGGTTGAGGGGGGGACCTCATTGAGGTCTACAAAATCATGAGAGGTATAGACAGGGTGGATAGCAAGAAGCTTTTTCCCAGAGTGAGGGACTCAATTACTAGGGGTCACAAGTTCAAGGTGAGAGGGGAAAAGTCTAAGGGAGATATGCGTGGAAAGTTCTTTACGCAGAGGGTGGTGGGTGCCTGGAACGCATTGCCGGCGGAGGTGGTAGAGGCGGGCACGATAGCGTCATTTAAGATGTATCCAGACAGTACATGAATGGGCAGGGAGCAGAGGGACACAGATCCTTAGAAAATAGGCAACAGTTTTAGATAGAGGATTTGGATCGGCGCAGGCTTGGAGGGCCGAAGGGCCTGTTCCTGTGCTGTAATTTTTCTTTGTTCTTTCTTCTTTATCCCGAATTTCACCCCCTTCTTGAAGAGGATCGCCTTCACCCGGTTAAAATCAGCACGTCTCTTGGCCAGCTCCGCTCCCAGGTCCTGGTAGATGCGCACCTCGCTGTTCTCCCATCTGCTGCTCTGCTCCTTCTTGGCCCACCGCAAGACGAGTTCTTTGTCCGAAAAACGGTGGCAACGCACCACCATGGCCCTCGGCGGGCCATTCGCCTTCGGTTTCCTTGTGATGGCTCGATGCGCTCCGTCCACTTCCAGAGGCCGAGAAAACCCCGTCCCCATCAGCATCTCCAGCATGTTCGCCACCTATGCTCCCTCATTCGACCCCTTAATTCCTTCGGGGAGGCCAACGATCCTTAAGTTCTGCCTCCTGAACCTGTTGTCCAGGTCCTCCAACATCTCCTGCATTCTCTTGTGTCGCTCATCCAACACCTCCACCTTATGTTCCAGCACGGCTAGATAGTCCTCCTGGCTGGACAACTTCAGCTCAATTTCTTGTAACACTTCCCATTGGGCCGCTTGGTTCAAAACCACTTGATCGATCGCAGCCTTAATCGGGTCCAGCGTTTCCTTTTTCAGCTCAGCGAAACAATCCTTAAAGAACTTCATCTGTTGCTCCTTAGACCACTGAGCCACCGCCATGCTGCGCTGCGATACCAGCTCCGACTGCTTCACTCTATCTGGGCTGAGTCTTTTCACACGGCCACTTCTAGTCCAATTAGTCATATATCGGAGAGGGAATCCTTCTTAATATTGTCCATTTCACTGATCTATCCCATAAAGTACGAGAAAAGTCGAGAAAAAAGGTCCGTTTCAGGCGGGAGCTATCGAATGTGCGACCTACTCGTCCATGGTCGCCACCGGAAGTCGAAGTTAAACACTGTTATAGGGCTGAAAACACTCCACCAGCAAAGATTCCTATCAGGTTCTGCACTATTTCATTACTGGGAGAAACGTTCCCGCTATCCCTCT